>NC_060213.1:130676250-130977812 GCF_021130785.1 Homalodisca vitripennis
GTATATTGTGTGCAAAGTCATTCACAGCCACTACAAACAGAAAAGGCCCTAACACTGAACCTTGTGGTACCCCTATTGTAACATTTTTAAGATCCGATTTGTCTCTACCTTGTACTACCATTTGTTTTCTACCATTGAGATATGATGAAAAGAGCTTCAATTCCTCACCTTTTACACCGTAACCTTCCAGTTTTTTTTAAGAGTAATTTATGTGGAATACAATCAAAAGCTTTAGATAAATCTATCAAGGTAGCTGAACAAATCATTTTATTTTCAAAGCCATCTAAAAACATTCGAAACCACTGACTCCACAGCTTGAATTGTATTACGGCTAGGTATAAAACCAAACTGTTCTTTACAAATGTACCCCTTGTTTAACATATAAAAATATAATTGATTCTTAATGCAGTACTCAAATACCTTGCTAAAAATTGGAACCAATGATATAGGACGATAACTAGCAGGATTAGACTTGTCACCCTTCTTATAGATAGGGGTGACTTTAACAACTTTCAAAACTCTTGGAAAAAATACCTTGCTGAAGCATAATATTGTATAAGTATACTAAGGGTTTCAATATAAATAGAATTACTTCCTTTAAGATCTTATTGGAAAATCCATATATGTCTTCACAAGAAGAAGAACTCAACTCTTTTACACATTTTAAGATATCATATTAAAATGTAAGATATCATATTGTAATGTTGCGCCATCTAAAATTACAAGATATGTTATTATGACTAGATATAAGGTACTGATTTAAAAAAATTTTAAAGCTCTGGTCTCATCATTTATGACATTATTATTCAAAAGATAAGCAGCATTGGTAAAATACTCATCAAGTTGTTTTGATTCAATATTATTTGTTTCACCCCCTTTACCATTTTGACAAGTTTCAGCTTTAATAATGTTCCATGCTGCTTTACACTTGTTATTAGACTTTTCAATGTAGTTATTGTTTGCCGCTATTTTTGCCTGCTTTATTTTAAATCTATATGATCTTTTTGCCACCATATAGTCATTCTTAAACCTATTTTTCTCTAAATCACTATTGCATTTCTGAAACCTATCATACAACAACAACAATATCTCTCTTGATTTTTTAAGTTCAGGAGTAAACCATTTGACTTTTTGTTCTCTTTTTAAGGATGTAGACTTAATTTCTCTAACATTACAACAATAATTATAAGTATCTGATACTATTTTTATAAAATAACTAAACGCTTCATCTACATTACTAAAAGAACTTAGCTCTAACCAATCCAATAATTCAAGATGATTTTTAAATACAGCAATTGCACATGGTTTTACATTCCTAATACTACGATACATAACTTCTTTTTCTTTGGTTAACAAGGTTTTATTATTAAATGTAGCAATAACACTAGAATGGTCTGATAGATGAGCTTGAAAGACTTCACAATTAGTTCTATTTGGCAACTCATTAGTTATGATGTTATCTAAGCAGGAATTTTTTTCTTGTGTTTTCTTTATTTAGGCAATACAGATTATATGATCGTAGAAGGTTTAGAAAAGTTTCACTTTTAGTTGTATTCTTTTTTATGTTTATGTTAAAATCCCCTGCTATGATTATTGTCCCAACATATTTATGTACTAAAAATTTAAGAAAAATATCAAAAAGGTAAATGAACATAGCAACATCTGAGTCCGGAGTTCGGTAAATGCTTACAATAACAGTTTGAACACTCTGCAAGTAGATAGCTGATACTTCAAACTCTTTTTCTACACAAAAGTTCTGTACATTAATAATCCTATAATCTAATCCATTTTTCACAAAGATACAACAACCACCTTTGGTGAGTGGTGGTTTTCTACAATAAGTAGCAGCTAAAGTGAACCCAGCCGGAATGTAGAGCAGGCTTTCATCTTGGCATAGCCAATGCTCATTAATACATAAAACATTACAGCTTAACTTATCTAACACTAAGTCTAAAGAAAATAATTTATTCCTATTTGATTGTAAATTAAGGTGAAATATACTTAAGACTTTGTTATTGAAGGCTGCAGCACCAATGGTGAGGGGTCCTCTTGTGTCGACTTGTCGTTTCCTAAATTGATAGTGGAGTCTACTGGTGTTCTGAGGTTAGAAGAAGGCAAGTGCTCGAGTTGAATGGAGCCAATCCCAGCTGCCTCACAAATCTTCTCTGCCAACCATGTCTTTCCCTTTTTTTGGATTCAGATGCATACCATGAAATGTATGTAAATGTCTCTCCGCCTTACTTGCTTCCACCATGGTCACATTATTGTATGCCTCACTTAGTCCTTTGAGCTCTTCGTTTATTTTTTTGGTCGCTAAATTCACACACGACCAGTCAACCAAATCATACCTAGGTAAGTCTACTAAAATTATGCGTTTGTCACTAAACTTGTCAAGTGTGTCTCTTTAATTTTTGCCAGTGCGTCTCCTCCTTCATTTCTAGCAATGTCATTTGTCCCGGACACAATCACTAGTACATCTTCCTTGTTAGTAAGTTCTTCTTTAATATTCCTTTCTTTCAAAACAACTGAAGTTCGACCACCTGGATTTACAAAACCTACTGACATAAATTTCTCATTGTTAACCATTTCCTTCTTGTTATGATTATTTATTTTTGCATTCACATGCCATGACAAGTCTCTTCCATGACTGTCAGCACAAATCAAGATTTTGTTTACTCTTCCATGAGTGTCCAGTCCGTCACAATCCACATGATCACTATCGTCTGATGGCATTATAGCATGATAGTAATTTTTTGAGATACAATTATGTTCCGTATTTGAATTTAAAATAGAAGAACTAATTTTATATTTTCGCTTCCCTTCACGGAGAACTGTTGCATATAGTTCTGTTTCATTTATTGAATCATTATGTCCTCTTTCAATTGAAGGTACCTTTCTAAGAATAGGTTTAGTAGTAGTTAAGGAATTCGGTAGGCTATATCGTTTACTTTTATGGGACTTTCTAGGAAAATTAGAACTAAAACACTCCTCTGGCTGTGTAATAGACTTGCTCCTTAATTCTTTAATTTCCTGTTGAAGTTTAATTATTTCTTCTTCTTTTTGCAAGACAATAAATTCAAGCGAAGTCTTTTGATTTTTTAGATTTTTTATTTCTTCATTTGCCAGAAACAAATCTTTGTTTACAGTTTTCAAGACACAGTTTACATTTTCTAATTGTTCTTTTAATTCAAAATTAACTTCATTAGTTATTATCTCTTCTTGTCCCAAGTCCTCACTTATCGACAAATTTTCATCCAAAGAGTTGGTATTGCTTTCCTCAGAGGACTCATCACAAGAATCTTCATCTAAATTTTTATTCATGCATTTATTACAGGTCCATATTATATTAGTTTTACTCAATTCTTTGAACGCCTTTAGAGTGAGGTTCGTACATTTCAAATGGTACCATTTAAGGCAGTTACTTCTGCACAATACAGCTCTACTATTGTTAGAAACATTTTTACTGCATTTACCACAAGGAGAATTAGTTTTACTTTCTTTTTTACCTTGTTTCGTCATTTTAAAATATATTTCAAAGTTCACTAATTTATGTGGCAGTGAAAATAAAAATATTTACAGATATTCAGGTAGTCCTATATATAAAAATATGTACAGAAATACACCTTGTCCTACAAATAAAAATGTAAAAATTTTACTGTCAAATAAATAGTATTTATTTTGTCAGTTCAATAAAATAAAAATCACTAAGTAATATTAGCTCAATTAAATTTATCAAGCAAAAAGTTTCACTTGAAGTCAGATTTGAACCCAGTACCTCTATGTTGCCAAGCAGAGACTCTTACCACTGAGCTATACTACTTGATGTTTAAGATAGCTTATCAGTGCTAGATAAGGTATTCAATTAACAGGCAAACTTGGTTATACCATGTCACAGCAAACAGGCCATATGACTCAACTTCACTTTCAAAAAATAAAAAAAAACTATTCAAAAAAATAAAAACTATTAGTCTGGAAGGTTGCTTCTTATTATCTCATTTAGAGCCTGTTACTTTAAAAAGATATTAATGTTGTGGAATACATTTAAACTGTCTGCATAATAAACATGTATATAGGTTATAATGTCTATGCAATTTTCTTGATCAAAGCTCAATTTAATACTTTAAAAATCAACTGATACCTATTATTCCAGTACTTTCAGGATAGAGAAGACTCACTTATCCAACATCCAAAAAACGCTTTTGAAAGACTTTACATTAAAAACTTATTTAAATTATAGTTGCAACCAACTTTCCACACAAGCAAACCAGCAGACGACTCCTTCTATGATTAACTAACCTTCTGTAACTTTATGACAACATTGTTCACATCCACGTCACTCGCGTTGTCCACCTCCAGGATCACAGGGATGTTCTGACCTGGCACATATCCAGCTTGTGGCAAGTTCAGGACCATCGTCAGAGGACAACACATGCAGCGGAAAAACTTTTCCACTTGTCGTTTTATTGGCTTCTGAAACATATTCAGGAGAGAAGTCTTATTGAAAAACAACTTAAGAGGCTAGATGTAGATTTTGCAACGAAGATAAGGATCAATGGAATACTATTTCTTATCATTTTTTTAAACAAATTTGTAAAATAATGCAGTTATATTTAGAATATTACTGTTAATAATAAGTAATTAGAGTAGACTATTTATATAATACTCATGAAAATGTTTTTTTTTTTTGGGTAAATTAATAATATATAATTATTACAACAGATACTTGTACACCAGGTTTACTCCGGGAATAATTTGGTCACCCTTAGATAGTACATGTTTAGATAGACAAAATTGGCACACAAACCCTCTGTGTCCAATCTCACAAAACCTTCAAAGGCAACTTTGAGCAGCTTTTTTAGGGATCCAACGTGTTTCATACAAATGATGTAATAGTTCCATTTGGTTGGTTTCTCTTACTCATAAAGAAATAATTTAAACAATCAAGCAGAAAAGCATGCACTTGCAAAGATTAGTATGATAGTTCACTCATCATGTTATAATCATGCAAACAAATACTTAATTTTTTAGTAAGGCAGTGGATTTTGCTAACACATAGCTAATAAATCCACAGGGTTGCTACAGGAGTCCAATAATGAAATTCCCTGACTTTTCCCTGATTTCCAGACCAAATTTTTCATTTTTCCCTGACTTTTTACGATGCAATCCCCAGGGTTTTTGGCAATTAATGGGTGGAAAAAAGCGGTGTTGAGGCTAACAGGGTGGCAAATATAAAAAAGCAAAAAATAAAGTGAACACAGTTTAATACGTACAAAAAGATTGACTTAAATGATCTGATTAAATGATCGCGGCGGCAGTAAGTTTATTTGTGTAAAGGGATTTTATATTTTTCCCTGACCAACGTCGAAATTCCCTGACTTGAGACCGGATTCCCTGACTTTTCCCTGGTTTCCAGTTCTGTTTTTTCCCCTGACTTTTCCCTGACCTGTAGCATCTCTGATCCATTGATTTCCTATAATGCTATGAAATATAATTTTCTTTAACACTTTGAGTGCTGGCCCTAAATAACATGTAACTCTGTAGAATGCTGGGCGTTTTTGGTGGTTTTCAAAAATTTATTTAAAAAAAAAGTATTTGAGGTATAAGAAAAATACTTGCATGCCTAAATTCAGCTTACTTTCGTCTTTCTTTTAACATGAGATTGTTAGTGGTTTTTTCAAAAACTACACATAAAAAATGTTTTTTGAAAAACATATATTTAAAAGGAAAAATTATTTTTTTAGACAGTTTTTTTATCTAACATACTAAACTAAGCATATATACAATTATTTACAATGACCCATTTACAAATATAAACAGTCCTTTGAATAATACAAATCATGTTTTTATGTCTTGTAGTTTTTTGACAAAAAAACTATGCCGACATATTGATGGGTCGGCATCACTTTCGTCGTCAGTACTGTTTTCAGCATCTGTAACATAATAACATACTATGTAAAATATAAATATATTTTCATTTTATTCATATGAATAGAATATTAGTTGAATAAAGTTAATTTATTATAAAACAAATTATAGTTTGATTCACGAAAACAATAACATAACCAAACTTTTAGACTGATGTGTATGTGATAAATAGACTTATTCTTACCTGAAATATGTGTCTCATCTTCTTCCATGAAATCAGGATCAATGTCAGAACCGTCAAAAATACTATCAACACCAATAAAACTATCTTCATCTAATACATCACTGATCGCAACGTTGTTCAAGCTGCGAGAAGCCATGATTGCGACATAGACTGCCGGCCGCAACGAACGTCACGTCTCGGCACGTAATCAAAGCGACTGAAGTTGCTTTGTCACCAAGCTCATTCAATACATCTAACGGTGAATTGTGTTACTAAAAACCCAAAAAAACATTGTAGAGTAGGCAAAACCCGTTTAATACGGACAATGTAATATAATACCAATTGAAATGACAACCACGTAAAACTACGGGATTAGCATTCTTCGGAAGTTTCGCTGTTCCGTAAAATTATGGGATTAGCACTCTAAGTGTTAAAGTTCACAGTTATTATTTATTACAACGAAAAACTCATTATAAGAGGTAAACGTAAAAAGGAAAACAGGAAATTTTAGTTAAAAATTAACATATTTACTGATAAAAATCTAAAAATAATTATTTACCATACTGTTAATCTGATATAAATTCAAATTCATGGAACAATCTAATAAAACTGAAAGATTATAAAAGCTACTATTATAGTATTTTTTTATTTAAGATTTCATAGAGAAGGTCTATTATTTTATCTTATCATCTGGGAAGACAAAGGATATATTTGGTTATGGCTCTATAGGATGCAGAACAGATGAGCAGGTGGATAGGACTAGACAAAGGGCTTATCCCTCCCCCAGCCGTGGAGTAAAGGTCGTCTATACATACTTCCTTGCCAACTGTGATAAGCATGGAGTGTGCACCAGCCATTTTTAAGACCTTTTGTGAGCTAAAAAAACTCTCCAATAGACACAATGTGTAATATTGGATATAATCATGCTAGGAATTTTGGTTAGTCTACAATTCTAATATATTTCATTCTACGGCGAGGGAAGGGTTTAAGGCTCATTTCCCACTGTTGTGTTACCGTACATCGCTTGAATCTAGTGGGTGGCCTATCTCAAAATGTGGGGGGTCAAATCGTTTTGGAAATTTTTACAAATTTTAAAAAAGTATTAGAGGAAAAATCCTCTTTAAAAAGAGATTAAGAAATCATCTAGTTCTGGGATTATTCTACTAGTTGTTTTGTGTTAGTTGCAGGATGGTGAGATGCATTCATTTTTATTTGCTATGACAAGATTATGTTGTGTTTAATGTAATTCTTTCATTTTACGATTTATTGACCATTATAATACATTTATTGTATACAACATGTATTATTGTAACCGGACCTTGGTCATACATGTAATTCATATCAACGACAATAAAAGATGAATGTTTGGGAAATCCTTAAACACTTTCCTTAAAGCTCTGATTCGTCCTCATGTGCCTATTTTTTGTTTGAGTAAATACAAAAAAAAGTAATACAAGGGAGATGATTTCTAGGTAGTCAAGAAGTTAATGAATGAATGCACAATTGGTTGACAACTTTACTAACTCAAAGAAAGATCTTCAAGCTTCCAAAATGATGAAACAAATTGTTCAGCATGCAAGAGGCTATGTTACAATAAGTTATAGATGAGTTGTATGTTGTAAATAAGTACAGTTTACATTTGAATGACTCATATTATACTCACAATGAAACTTGATAGTACAAAGTTTTATGTTGTTACTTTGCACTCTGCCAAAACAAGAAAAATACTCAAGTCCGTGTAAACACCTCACCATTAGAAGAAATAGAAACACTAATTCATATGTTCAGAAAGGTTATTGAAGAGTGATAATAGGTTAATTCATGCCATGCTGCAAGAGTTTAAATAGACTGAATCATTCAACCTTGGCTTCTGCGATGTTGTTGAGATTAACAATAGTCTTAATGCTCAATGTTTTCTCCACTTTTAAATCAACACCCCAGGGGATTTCTACTTTAGCTTTAATGAAATATTGAATTTTGCCATGTTCACTCTTAAAAGACGAAGGCAGTATTGTCGGCAGAGTCGTGGAGAACAGACACACATATTCTCCTGGCAGTAGAGTCTGCATTTCACCTGGAAAACCATCCATTTCAGGCCAATCACTTCATAATACTGGGATGAAATTTTATACTCGTGGTTTACTATTGCTATATTGGATAGTGTGGAATTTTCCATTCTGCAATGGCATAAAAATAGTGGTTTATCAGGGTGCCTAGCAAAGTGGCTTGAAGAAATTCCCTGAATTTTCTATTAAAAAAATTTGTCCATATCCTATTACCGGTAAAAGAATAGTTTTATTTATAAATAATCTGAGTTTCAAAATATGGACACAAATACTGATTAAAATACAAAAATTAGTATAAAAAATGAGTAATAAGCTAATATTTTTTTCAAACAAAGTTACAAAGATTATTTAAAGTTGAAGTAATGATAGGCTTGTATATGCAGTGTATTGTGGTGTTTAGAATTTACAACCCGAGTCCATAAAGTTCCAGGTTAACAAAACTTGTCTCGCACCTTCTGAATACTCAAAAGTAATGAGCAAAATATAAAAATAAGTGACTTTTTTTGACAACCATTACAAACGTAATGTATACAAAGCAACAACTTTACGAAGCAATATTTTACAACATATTTAGCTAATTAAACTGGGAAATATATGTATAGATTGAAGAATATGGCATTTTTATTTATTTAAGAAATTCTCTTTACAACAAAGATCTTACTTTACTGTGTGTGTGTGAGTGAGTTCATACTGCAGCCCAAGCAATGTTTATACTTTAAAAAAAATCGAAAATATTTTGACTGGCAATATCAAGACAAACACAAACTGAAAACAAAATTACTTTTTTCCGATTCAATTATTTTGTATTTGGCTGTATCTGTTACATATGCGTTTAAATAAGCAAACTAACATATGATCGAAAGACCAAATACCTGTCAAACGACTCTTATTTACATTAAATTGTATAAATGGCAATAGCCTTATTTAATTTCAATAAACATTGAGTCACAAAAAGTACTCGCTCCACTGGGAGCTATATATATATATATAGAATTGCAAGCAAAATATTTACAAAACTAGGATAATTTTTTAATTAGGATATTCATCTACGGATATTCATATACTAAGTACAATAAACACATTATAGCGATTGGTAACTTTTATACTGCCGATTAGCTGTCGTTCGGGAATAAACAAAGCAGATACTCGTGACAATCTACTATTGTAAATCTAAAAAATAATAAGTGCAAGCAAGATATTATTTTTTAAAACTCAGACAATTATGTTAATAACACTATTTATTTACAATTTTTCAAGAAAATACAACAACAAAAACGATTTGGTGATCGGTAATTTGTATATTCCCGATAATATTAATGACATGGCGAGTCTCTACAGAATCCTACAATTTACAGTAAAATATGAATGAATTTATAAATATTGATTTTTCTTGAACACTGTGTCCTCATCGACAAGTCATGTTGACTTAGTGAGGTTCTAATGTTGTAATGATACTTACACTTCGTAATGTTCTGTAGATTGATGATGACATCCCTAGTTGTTATCATAATTCCATAAAACTGACATTTTAAACAAAACATTTCAGACATTTCATAACCAGACAATTTTCCCGGTCTATAATGAAATTCCGATTTTCTCCACATTGGTAAAATTCCCTGACTATTCCTGATTTTTCCTGGCGGCCATAGTCACTCTGTATATGTATTTCTCAGGAAACATTTTTAATCAACAGAGAAAATACTAAAACACAAAGAAAGTTCTGAATAGTCCAAAGGTGAGCGGGATTGGTGAAAACTGTTTGCAACTTTATTACAATAATAATAATAATATTTTATTGCCATACAAAATTTTTACATTCATCGACAAAGTCAAAGTACAGCCAGTAGCCAAGTCAAACTTAGTTTACTAATCAAAATGTTAGTGTATATAAACTAATTTACCATAAACTATTATCATAAACTATTACAAAATAAAAAATTACATAAAGTATTTTTGGTTAAAAACCAATACAAGGTACAGGTACATCATGTAATGATTGCCAAAGCTAAACAAATTCTCTTTATTCTTTAAAATCTATTATTTATTACTCTTTAGCTATGTTTCAGTGGATGACTTTTTAAACTTTCACCTATATTAAATATTTGCCAACACTGTGGAGACAAAGAAAAAGGCTAAAGTAACAAATTTCATATGTACAGCTGTATTTTTAATTAACTCTTCCTAAGTTGCTTCTCTAGAGAGGGTGTATTGGCTTGTCTTCTCAATGGACAAAAGAAAGCAAGCTGAACTCAAAAGCTTTTATTGTAACTATTCTTAAATAATTGAAGAATCTTGAAGCATTGCAAAAAGTTAAAATGAACCACTGGTAAATGAATACAAATTTTCCAATATTAATTTTATTATTGCAATAATAAAATGATATTGGAAAATTTGTATTCATTTACCAGTACCTACTTCATTTAATCTGAAATAATTTATATAACGGGAGTTATATGTGTATTTGATACAGATTGTTTTAGACTGTGTTATTATAATACCTACCCAGAAGGTAGTACATTATGGAAAAGTATTCTTCAGAAGCACAGAAGGTAACCACCTCATATTCGTTACTCCTGCATGTTTCATGTCTACCCTTGAACGAAACTTTGGCTTCTCCAAATAAATGAAGTTTTACATCTAAATAAAAAGAAAAAACACACAATCACTTGAGTCAATAATTAATAAGCAATTGATCAATAATTCATAAATAATTATTCCAACCTAATTTATAAAATCAATGGTACAATAAACAAAATCAAATCATCATTCATTCCTAGTTTTTAAATAAATTGTTTTTATCACTAAAAGTAGATTTTGTGTAGAGTTCTTTCTTACAAATGTCACTTTTTTCTGAAGGCCCTTTTTTATTTCCTTCTAGAAGTTTACTAGCTGAAATCTTTTATTTCAAACATAACAGGCCTAAACCTTAAGGCTTAATGTATATATTATAACACTGTTAATTATATATTCTTACTAAAACAAGGTAAAAAAAGGTGGGGGCTTCTAACATTGTATTCGGGGAGCTAATCTAAATAAACCTTTAAAAACTAGATAGATTTTGTAAACAAAATCAGCCAACTGCAATCCCCTTCAAAGTAGCACTAACCAAAATTTTCCAACTTAACCTGACCAAATATAACCCCCCCCCCCCCCAATCCCAAGACCACCCCCTTCCAAAGGTGTGTTAAAAAAGTAACAGGAATTTTGAAGTTTCACGGGTAAGTACAGTCCGATTGTCAAAATTTTTGTTTTAATATGTTGGTACTCATGCTCCTGATGTATAATACAATTTCCAGCTGTATTCATTGTTTACTTTTTCAGTGGCAGCTGCTAGGGTTAGACATGTTTTATGAACTCAGTAATTCTTATCTGTTAAAAAAAATGTATAAAAGAATTAGTATCAAATTTTGTATGAAAAATGAAATAAAGTATATAACAAAAAGTGTTGGAAATGTTAACAAAGGCTTATAGTGAGTTTACTATGAGTGAAACAAAGGTTTACAACTGGTATTCAAAGTTAAAAACATTTCAAAAATGGGCTTGAAGGGGAGCCCTCTGGACACCCCAGCACATCAATAATCAGTGAAAACGTAAAAAATTGAAGGGGCTGGAGCGAGCAAAGGTAGCAAAGTACTGGGGGCCAAGAAATGGAGTTTGAAGAATTTGTTGACTTCAATGATGATGTAGCAGTATGTGGAGGTCTAACGGATGAAGATATCCTAGCTTCTGTTCAACCCTCAAATCTTCAAGAAGATGAAGCAGCTGAAGATGAGGCGGATAAACAAGAGGAGAGTGGTCAACCTGTACTGTCAAGAAAAGACGCAAGAGAAGCTATTGATGTTTTTTCGAGGAGAAAAATTGCTTTGAGTTAGATTCCACTTTGGATATGGCAATCATTCACGTGGGGAAACGATCAAAAATTGATAACTCTTTCAAGACTTGAATGCAATTTTTTATTTTTTGTGAAAATATTGATCTGTTATGTATAATTGTTTTAAATTATATATGTATAAGTGATTTAATACATACATGGATACTGTATTTTGTTAAATTTTTGCCCTCTGTTTTTGACCTAGGTCAACATTGAAAAATATCTTCAGTTATGTAAACACTGATTTGCAATATGGAGGTTGGCCATAATAATCTTCGTTTTGAAGAAGTTATCTCAGAGCGAGGAGAAACCTGTGTATAATACAAATAACGGCAGTATTAAACCTCAATAAAATGCACCTCTTTATTACGGATACCTTGATAAGACGAATGTTTTCTGTAGCCCTGGAAATTAATCTTATCGAGGTTCGACTGTACATAATATAAAGTATATCTGAACAAAAACAATTTATTCTCTCACATTGATTGTACAGATAAATTTCAAATCCGGGTAAATGAATTATCTAGAATTGATAAACAATTGGTGACTGATTTTAAGCAAATGTGCAACATAGTTTCTTCTTTTTTTTAATCTACCTGAGGGCTGCCAATTTGAGGAGATGAAGTGTTTGGATCATAGCGTAATAGTAACTTTGTGATGTGCCTTAAATTGATTGCTAAGTATAATTCTTCTATCAGCTCACGTTTTGTGCTATGGAAATCCAGGTAGTGGGAAGTCTCATATGAATCCATTAATTTGCATCGAACCTATTAAAGTTATAGGAGGAAAGTGGTTTCTAATACTATTGAAAATTTCATGTTGTGTAAATATTATTCAGTAATAGTTGAGTTGGCTCATTGTGCGGTTTGTAAATGAGAAAGGAAAGACATGACAAATTTATAACATTCCTAAAGAATTCTGGGGACACAGGTGAAAACCGTGCAGACACAGTGTAACAGAATCTGGTAAGTTTTAACGGTTCAAATATGCTTAGTAAGTATTCTTGTATGCAAGGCACACTGAAAGTAATCAATCCACTGGGTTTCTACATTTCCTGTATGGCCACTCAGGAAAATTTTGAGTGGTTCTGTAGCAACAGTGTTGTAGTAAATATACAGAATGTTTTATCTTTCACAGAACATGTTTGATTATTTTTCTAGATCAGCACATAAATGAAATTTGTTTACATATTTTTTTTGGGTTAAAAAGTTCAACACTGAAGTGATTAAGTCAGACTCGTTGGAATACTAAAGAGGAAACATTTAGATGTCTAAATTTAACGTAGCTATGGTAGGAAGGGTTGCTTCAATTAGAATGTTGAATTTAGCTACAGCTCATCTTCCTTTTATTGCAGGTCTGGTATCTGATGATGTAGATTTGACTGCTGAAATCTGGGGTCATGTTCGTCTGAGGAGATCAACAGAAAGTTGACGATGAAGAAGCTGAAAACGAACCTTTACATCAATTGTGCACGTGATGAGACTTGACACTTCACCCATTTGTAGGTGTCTCTGATGTCGAAACAATGTAAAGGTTGTAAGGATATTGGGAGAGAAAATCCCTCCTACAGTACCAAAGTCCCTCATATTGCAAACCCCCTCGTACTGCGTGTCCTTAACCCAATATCTTTTGCATTACTTAATGTTGATTGCACTGCAATTTTTGTTATAAATGGCATTACACATTGTCAAGATAATTCTGACTATTTTTTCATCAGGGTTGATATGAAGTGGGTATTGTAAACCAGTACAATAAATATTAGATATCAATTTTTACATAGGTCTACTGCAATTCAACTTTAAAGATAAGATGAAAACCAACTTTTGTTTAACTCTGGATCTGGCAGTTCCAGGCACTATTTTGCTAGTACACCTTCATTCAAACCTATGTAGAATATTTATTATTGAAGTAAACTAAACACTCCGACACACACAATTCACTAGGGTTGGTCAACTAGTGGATAGTTGAATGATTGTAAGCACTCACTCAATCCAATCTACTGAACACGATATCTTACCGACTCTGCCCCCCAGAACTCAGATAACAGATACGTTATCAGGCTGCTATCAGTCCCGACCGCAGATAATATTCAAGTAAACAGATTATCCAGACACAGCACACAAACTGAACATTAAAACATTAGAAACTTAACCACTTATGAATATACCCCCTAAAATCATGTTATTTGTCATTTGCACCCCCTAGTACTTTAGATATTTTTTGTTCAGAAGGGTGTGAGCAGAATACGTTGATAACGTCAAATTCGTGATTTGCCGCTCCAGCCTTTTACTTATAGCTACCATAAATTCAATAGAATGCTGTATTTTTGGCCATTCAAATTACTAGAGCAGAGGGTCCTACAGGCTTCAAAGAACAGATAGGTTAACTATTATGTCCACTGAGATAACCCTAATGTCAGTGATAATTTTATTGCAACATCTGATGAATACCTAAAATTGTCCTTTATATCAGTTATAACTACCTATGTACAGGGTGACCTTGACGTTACCAATTAGAATTCGATTAGCATAATGTATGACTGATTTCAAAGAATATCAAACATAATGTAATAGATAAAACCTGTTACATTTATTTGATGAAACTAACCTCTTATTTTTGTGTGTCTATTCAACCAAAATTGTAAATTTTCCGGATACTACAGAACCGGCATAGAAAACAGCATCTGGGTTATCTAATACAAGCTTAAAAATTTTCTATTCCCATCTCTAATTCTTATAAGAACTTATGTAGCATGAAAACACTCAGAACACAACTAGATAACAGTGACAGTAACACGACAGGAGTGCAACAAACTACACCTACAAGGAAAATACGGCACTTCGATGTACAATGCAACGCAAACTGAATCAAGACGAGAGAGAGATGAATCACGAATCAACTTTTACTACGACACAACCTAAACAGCTGAACACTACAAAAAATATTTTCTTTTATTTATAAGGCATAGTATTGTAATCATAAAACTGTACAGTTTTTGTATTTTCTTATAAAAGTAGTCTTTTATAAAGTGTGGTTACAATAGAGATCTTGTACAGGGTGGAGCGCGGCAATTTGCTTTTTTGCACTGCAGGCTGTGGCGGCACTGTTGGTCGAAGAGAGGGGAGAGTGGGCGTGGCTTATAGTGGCTGACGGGAGATTTGTATTCCTCCGCGTTCCAGTTGCCATCATGCAGTGGACACGAGAGGAGAGGTCGTTTTGTGTTGAAGCGTATTTTTCAAATGCCCACTCGATCACTGCAGTGCAGCGTGCTTTTCGTTTACGATTCGCTGTTCCCCCACGCGGACGTATTCCTGGTCAGCAACCAATTGTAAATTGGGTAACTGCATTCAGAACAGCAGGGAATGTGTCATGTGTACGAAGGGGACCTCAGAGAAGGATTACAACACCGGAAAACATCGATAGAGTTAGAGCAGCAGTACTGCAATCTCCAAAACGCTCTGCTCGGAAGCAATCACTTGCTCTTGGCATTTCAAGACGTTCTCTCCACCGATTCTTAATGATGAACTGAGATTTCACCCGTATAAAGTGTGCGTGGTCCATCAATTGTCAGCACGGGACTATTTGACACGGCATGTACTTCTTGTGAAGACATGCTTGCAACTATACCGCGTGACGCAATTGTGTTCTTTTCTGATGAGGCACATTTTCACCTCAGTGGGTGTGTCAACAAGCAAAACGCTACTAAAGTGAAACAAACCCCACAAGAGTCCTCTGCATTCGGACCGCGTCACTGTGTGGTGCGCCATATCACGAGTAGGCATCATTGGCCCTTTCTTTTTTCAGGATAACCGTCTTGCCATAACTGTGAACTCCGAACGGTACTTGACTATGATACAGGATTTTTTCAGCCGGTTCTTGAGGCAATGCAATTAGAGGATACATGGTTCCATCAGGATGGTGCCACTGCACACACAGCGAGGGTTACCATGAATTTTTTGAGGCAAATGTTTCCTGGACGGCTTATCTCTTTGAGGGGTGATGTGAACTGGCCGGCACGCTCACCAGACTTAGCCCCATGCGATTTTTTCCTTTGGGGTTACCTGAAGTCAAAGGTCTATATCAACCGTCCCAACACCTTGGAAGACCTAAGGAACAATATTGAGGCTGAAATTGGCAGAATACCAGTCGACATGCTTGTTAGAGTTAATGAAAACTTCAGAAAACGTATGCAGCAGTGTGTGGATGCCGAAGGTCGTAATGTATCAACATTTGTCAGATACATTATTTAAAACCATGTAATAATTTAAAAATTCCCTTACTGTTCAATATAATGAAAATAAAAATTAACTTTTTCTAAGGTTCATAATTTTTTTACTTTATTTCCAAATCAGCAAATTACCGCGCTCCACCCTGTACAAGCTACGTAGTATAGCTCTAAAAAATGTCTGCAGCAACGACTTTGTCCAATTAATGTTTAAATTGAACGAATTAAAAGATAATTGATTATTAGTTTTCCTTCTAAATGTAAATGTTAGTTCTCCTTTTTTAATAATGAGAACGTTTATTCTTTCCTTGTTTTGATTAAGACTTGCTAATACATAATACTAGTTGTTATAAACTTGTTAATAATAGTGTGACACTGGGATGAATTTAAAAACTGTATTTTTAAAGCTACACGTAGAGCTTTTCATATATGGTACAGTATGTCCCGGATGTAGGCATCCAAACTTCATGAGGTTGTAAATATAGCCTCGAAAAGTGTGTAATATTACTAACAAGAATTCACCTTTGAACACGGCCTATCTCACGCCGTTTTCCGCATATCTGCCTGTATGTGATTTTTGCAAAAAGCTTAAGTTACTCTCAGAAGTTACTTAAGATGAAGCCATGAAACTTGGTATGAATATTGATGGATCTTGATAGTTTACATATTTCGGAAAAGATTAATTTTTGTATAAAATCCCTTTTTTTTAAGACAATCATTTAAAATTTTTGAAGCTGAATATCTAACAAAAATTATTAAAAAAATGTAAAAGACAAAAATTTAAGGAATTTAATATCTAAAAATTATGACATGAAGAGTTTTTAGATTATACAACTATTAACTGAGAACTTGAAATTTTTATCAAATAAAAATTTGATTGTTATTAATAAGAAATTAAACATTTAAATTAAAAAAAAAAAATTGAAATCCTTCTTTAAAACGCCCTTATAATAGGATAAATAATTGATAAATCACATTTATTAGATGTGTAGGTTTAATGTTGTACAGTACAATCACGAATTATAAGCTGATTGTAATATTGACAGTTTATTGTTGGGAAACAAACGTTTTTATTTTTTACTGGTTAGAGGTCATCACTAAACAAAAACAGAGAGGTTCAGATGTTTTCTAGGCAAAGTTTTGCTGTTTAAGTTGCTATTATTGTATATCTTATTTAATTTCTTAATACACCATAATACCTATTTATACAAATGAAGAGTTATCAGAAGTTCATTTTATTTATGGATTGGCTGATCGAAACTCGCGAGAGGCATTGCGACGACTCTATGCATAAAGATGATTTAACAGAAGAAAACCGTATATAGAAACATTCGCAAGTGTTCATAAGTCTCTGAGGGAGCGTGGAACTTTTACTCAAGTTGAGAAGTTGGCCCGTGCAATTTCAGAGACTACATTAAGAGCTCGACAAATTATATATTAAATGCCGTTGAAGAAGTCCCAAGTAAAAGAGTCAGAAGATTATCACAGGATGAAGGAATATTATGACATTCCTTTTGTTTGGCGTATTGTTAAACTTCAACTGTTATATTCATATCATATTCAAAGAGTCCAAAGTTATCTTAAAACAGACTTCCAGCCTAGAACGAATCTGTGAGAATGGTTTTTGAGAAAATATGTTTTGATTCTACTATATCTGGCAAATGTTTATTGATGATGCAAGATTTTTGAGAGAAGATATTTTTGTTTATTACAATAATCTTTTTTGTGGACTAAACTGAGTGCCATATTTGGACTTACAAAACATGTTACCTGAACTATTAAAAGACATGCCTCCATACAAAAGATTCAGTGTGATTTATTCCGG
Source organism: Homalodisca vitripennis (assembly GCF_021130785.1). NCBI lineage: Eukaryota > Metazoa > Arthropoda > Insecta > Hemiptera > Cicadellidae > Homalodisca > Homalodisca vitripennis. The sequence goes on from NC_060213.1 coordinate 130,694,326, forward strand.
ATGGCGGTCCTGCCAGGTCTCTTGATCTAAACGCACTTGAGTTTTTTGTTTGGGATTACCTACACCTTTGATATACAAAACACCTGTGTAAAATATTTAAATGTTTAGGTGAAGAATAGTGAATGGCTGTAATACGATTATACAGAAATCGGGTATTTGCACGAATAAGAAATTCTATGAGAAATTAACTTGAACAATGTATGGACATGAATGTCAGACACATTGAGCACATGTTGTAGGATCGCCAATATTTTTTAATCTAACTAAATATTACAGCCATTAGTTACACAAGAAAGAGCACTTGGCCACTCTTATCACACATAAACTGTTCCTACTGAACCTTTTTTTTAAATAGATTTTATTTTTTCAAATTTTAAACTGTTTATGAATAACAAAGAAGTTTATATTTGAAAAAAAAATTCTTAGTTAGTAGTTGTCCTATCTTAAAAATCTTTATGCCATAATTAGGATTAAATTCTTCAACATTGTTGTCTCTTTTAATAAAATTTAAGGTTTTTTAAATTTTAGCTATAAACATTTTAAATGACCGCTATTTTAAAAAGAAATTTTCTAAAAAAATGAAACCTTTAAGAAATGTGCAAAATATCAAGACCAACATTCATACCAAGTATTTGATTTTATCTTAAGTAACTTCTGAGATATTACACTTTTTGTAAAAATCACACACAGACAGATGGACGGAAAACGGAGCGAGATAGACCACCCATGTGTTCACATCTGATATTTTTGTTTGTTTTGACCTTTGGAATAACCTCCTGAAGTTTGGTTACATACCCTGTATTCATGAGAAGTGGTGGTGTTTGAGTCTCTACACATTAGCCATCCATCTATTCCATAAGTTATGTAATATAACTTTGGTAACTGGACTAATATATTACTACCCGAGCAGGGATCTATCAGCTATTGCAGAGGTTGAAATATTAAAACGGTCCTTCAATGTTAATATAGCAATAACATATTAGGATCGATTTGGAATATTACTGAGACATACTTTGAGTTGATGCTCGCATTACAAGACACGTATCATTGATGATATCAGAATTTGCTAGAGACAATTCATACCGCGGATTGCAGGCTCATGAATGCCTAAGTTCGAAGATAACTCGTTGGTTTTATCCACGGAATTGAAAATGGGTTTTTGTCAAGATCCTTTCTTATATTGTTTTTATGAAGCTTCATTTTTGACCGTTGCCACTACGGTTGAGTAAAAGACCAAGTCCTTTCCGTATAAACATTGTATTGAATTTAGGGTCGTTGTGAAAACGGCACATCTTTTGAGATGTTCAACTACATTGGCAGAAAGGAACGTTGTTGTTACGATATCTGTTGGACAATCGACTTTTTCATTTAATTAAGTGGGTTATAACAACGACCTTCGAAGAAAAGCTTAAATACAGAGCTGGAATTGTTGTCACAACGATTCATAGAGTAAACCTGTATTATTAGTTATTTTCTCAAAAACTATCGTTGAGCCAACGATTAGTAATGCAAAAGATATGGCACACAGTGCCGTCCTTAGGGTGGAACGAGTGGAGCGGCGGCCACGCAGTGAGGCTTTGCTCTAGTCAAAAAATGAAATAAAATTTTCTAAATAAGTAAAAGTGTTGGTTGTATTAAAATAATATATTAGTAATATACATGCCTAAAATATCTATCTGATTAGTGTCAACTTCACAAAGGCTATCGTGATTGCCTTTACAAGAGAGCGTCAGTTGGAGGGTGTTGGTCCTTTCTTATTGAGAGGCTTTTCCATTGAGTTACAGTCCCAGGTTAAGTACTTGGGCGTAATCCTTGATAGGGTCCTTAACTGGGGACCCCATTTGGAAAGAGTTATTGCCAGAGGGAAATGATCTTTAATGCAATGCTGACATGTGCTAGGTGGGTCTTGGAGACAAGCAGAGGCTTTTTGTATTGGCGGCTTTATGTCTCCGTGATTAGACTTGCACTAATGTTTGGGGCTGTTGTCTGGTGGTCAAAGACGGAGGCCAAGATGATGGTGACTGGTATGGCCAGCATCCAAAGTATGGCTTGCCTTGCTATCACTGGGGCTTTCCCAAGTCTGGGGTGCAGCTCTAGACTGTTGCCTAAACCTTGCCCGCCTGGAAATTCTAATTCGAGCTATGGCCATGAGAAGTGGCTTTTGTCTTCCGCAGGCGGGGCTTTGGTCGGCCTCGGGCTGCAGCAGTGGGCACTGCTGAATTAGCATCTCTGCATGTAATCTTTGATCAGATGCCACAAAGAGTTTCTTTCAACAAAACCCTTCAGGATTGTTATACCTTCTAGGGAAGCTTGGTCGGAGGGAAGGAAACCCCTTCCACCAGCGGAGCTTGATTGGTTTACAGACGGCTCTAAAATGGAAAGTGGCACAGGCACCAGAATTATGGTGGTGAGACCATGTAAGGAGCTGGTGGTCCCTGTAGGTCCTTACCCCACAGCTTTTCAGGCAGAAGTCACAGCCATTATGGAGTGTGCTCGTGAGAATATTCGTTGGTGGTAAATGAGTAAGACGATTTGCATTTTCACATATAGCCAGGCAACATTGAAGACCCTGGACTATTTCGTGTTCAACTCCAAACTTGTCTGGGATTGCTATCAAGTCGGTTCTTCCCATGTCAGGATCAATAATATGACTGTTGGGCTTCTGGTGATGAGGGGATCTCTGGGAACGAAAGAGCTGATGCACTGGGCCAATTTGGACTTGGTGTCCATTATGATGGGACCTCAACCGTTCTGTGGCATTTCTAGGTGTGAATCCTTTGGGGCTGTCTCAAATAGGGGGTGAACCCATAAGAGAAGGTGGAGGTTGCATCCGGTTCTGAGAATGAGCAAAATGGTTCTAAAGACACCTTCCCCTAAGATGACCTCTCAATAAGTAGATTGGTGTTTTCTTGGGTTAGGGGTCTCTTGGGACATGGTCACCCGAGGAAGCATCTTCACAGATTTGGTATCCTTCGGGAGGATCCACTCTATAGAATGTGTGATGAGCAGGAGGAAAACCTACTTTGACTATCCTGCATAGCAAGGGAGCGGTACGCCATCTTTGGTAGTCTAGACAAAGGTAGCGAATTTATCTAGGTCCTAATCGGTTGTTTTTTGGCAGTTTGTAGAACTGCTGAAAACCGTAAACTCATCAGCCTCATGGTGTACTCCTAGGGTGTGCAAAAGGCGCTTATGGCTTAGGTGCATGGTAATAGGCCACCCCATAGAAGAAGAAGCTCTAGTAAACCAGCTTAAGGAAATCAATATTGAAGTACAAATATTAATGTTACTTCACAACATTAACATCAACGTCAACATAAAGTTGACTCTTAAGAGCAAAGAGCATATTTGGAAAAAGTTATGATTTTTTTATCTTCTCTGTACGGATGCTGTTAGATTCTCCATATTTCCATGTGATTAATTCCAGAGTGACCTGCTTTTTCTTCTGGAATAATTTCTTGTGGGTTTTCGTAAAATTCTGGATTAGAGTTCCTAAAAAACTCCTTATTTAAAAATTGCATTATGTTGTGTTTGTTGGTTATTAATTAAAAATCATACTATGTAGTCTATTGAATGAAACTACTGTGTATCTTATTAGTTTTATGTTCGAATTCTACAAAATAAATTATTCATGACTGTATTTTTTTTAGATTTCATTCCCAATACTTCACGAGGCGTAAAAAAAATACCAATTACAAACATTATAACGTTTTGCAGTAAAAATAGGATATGAACACAACAACAAAACATCAATATAAAAATACATAATAAATTTAAAAAATTCAGATCTACATGCAATCAGTCCATACCTATATATGAAATACCAAATAATATGGGCATCTTTTTATATCCATACTGGTAAAACCTCTGGATAGTTTACATGTATACATAATATTTGACTAATTTTTAAAGAGAATTTTTTGACAAATGAGTTTTAAATCTCTATATACGATTTATAACGCAATAAGCATTTAATTAAATAAATTCTTGCACAGAGAAAGAAATAATTGCATAAATCTTATTTACTAAGATAATGCAATGGAATGATATTTTTTCAAATAGTGTCTTTAAACTGAGAAGCTGACATGATACGATCACAGTAGGTAGAAGACAAAGAGTTGAGAGAGAAAGTTACTCCTTGACATGAATATACAAGACAATTACTGCAATAGAAAAAGTGCTATAAGTCCTTGCATACAAAATATATACATGTATCTTGTATAAATGTATATCCTATATATGAAGGGGTAAAGAATAAACGAGAAATAACAAGTAACTAAAGAAATTTTATTAATTTAATTTGGCACCCAAAATGATCAAATACCATTATAATAAAAAATACAAACTTTAAACAAATAACATTATTTATAAGCATACAATAAATTTTTTTTTAAAATGGTATAATTTAACTTATTACAAAATATCCAACATGCATACGAGGGTCACTCTGAAAGTTTGGATATATCAGCAGACAGTGTATACTGTAATAATCTTATCAGCCTTATCTGATTTTCTGAAGGCCTGCCAAATAGTACGTGACAATTTTCATTCATGAGCGAACTTGTGTCGTTTGTTCGGAAATGTCAATTTTGTGGTTATGGAGAGAGCATTTTCGGGCAATGATTTTTACGATTGTAAAATCAGTTTGTTTCAATACGAGTGTGTCGAACATTCAAAAATTGTTTTCTTGGAATGGTTCTAGTTCAATTTTACTGTTTTAGGTAGTATAGTAGGTAATAGGTGTAGTAGGTAATATAGAAAATTGAACAACAGAGAGTCATGTTGAAGTGCCTTCAGGGAGCTCAACTTGCTAACTCTACCCAGCTTGTATATTTTAGAGACTTCATTTTACTGTCGATTTCAGTGTATATTGATGCAGGGCAGTGATATACACAAATACGAGAGAAGACCTCGGGGGCGCTTTCGAGCCCGACAGCATAGAACAGCAGCATTTGAACGCCTCCCTTCTCAAGCTGGGATCAAATTCATTAACAATCTCCCTGAAACACTAAATTAGGAAACAAATCCAAAAATTTAAAACCCAATTAAAACACTACCTGGTGTCTTGTGCTTTTTACTCAGTTGGCGAGTTTATGGAGCACACTTGGGATTGATATTCGCGGCGGTGTTGCAATCCTGGGGGTTGATCCCACGAATTATGAGTTTTGTTTTTTTGTATGTGTATGAATGTGTGCCTGCGTGCAACTGTATGGAAAGTCGAGTGAATGGATTTAGTTTTTAAGATAAATACCGTAAAAAATTGGTATTATTAACTATTGCAATACAATGTAATATATATTGTCAACGCAATAAAATATATTCTATTCTATTCTATAGAAGAGGCTGTAATTCGCTTCAAGGGTATAAATACTCAGGAAGGCTGCATTTCACCATTACTGAAGAGAACATTGATCAGATCTGCAATTCAAAATTGTCCAAAAGGACAGACAATGCATTTAATTAATGATTTAAGCTTCCCTAGGGATTTGATCTGCAGTAATGCAGATCTGCAACATTGCATGACTTTTTAAAAGGTTTCTCCATGGGTACCTCACAATTTTACAAATGAGCAATTTGAGTATAGACTCAAGTACTTATAACAGAATTCAAGGCATACAAAGGCATCCGTGACTTACAGGGCAAAAGTTTGAGCATCAAAATCTGGAAAAGAAAAAAACAATTAAAAGCTAATAAACTTGTTTATATTACTACCTACAAAAATATTAATAATGACTTATTTAATCAATACTATGAAATCACCATACATAACCAAAAATATAACCAAGTTTACAGTAGCAGTGTTGCAAACGAGTAAGATAAGTTAAAAATTAACAAAAAAATTTATTTGGTAGTCAACCAAGGTTCTGTGTTGTTACCACTAATTTTCTAGGTCCTGCTAGACTAAGCCACCTTGCACAAGATTATAAAACTAAAGGGACCAGATGGGTCGCCTGAATGAATGAACCACATGACTCAACTTCATCTGTAATTTTTGATAAATGTACCACAATATTGGTAACCTCACATTTGACAGAATAACCAACTGATCAGAAACCACACAGCCACACAGCTATGGCAGTCATATTGTTCCACATATGGAAATTGGTACGTTCGGATTAAATATTTTAAAGTAAATACAATATTTACAACAAATTCACTTAAGTCTGACAGGACTTGACTCCTGAAGTCTGAAGGGAACCAAAAATAATCGGCAACGGAGAACGAAGAAGCTCAAAATGAAACCCCCTGCATCGTTTCGACATCAGAGACACTCCAACTACAAAAAGTAGTGCAATCTAGGTGAAGAGGTATTCTCATTGTCTCATCAGGTGCACAACTTAGTGCACTACTATGACGATCCCAAAACATGGTGGAGCAACTGATACAATGTGTAGAACTAATAAAAATACATTTTTGAACAGCAATTAATGCAATACAAAATTGCCGCATGGAAACTGTCCGCCGAAAATAACTCTGGCTGCCTAGTGCCAAGCCCCGAGGTTTTTCACTGCCCACATCGGATTAAGAGCTACTTATTTGTGATTATACAAAAAAGATATTCTGAAAAAGTAATTTAAATCTTAAATATCCACAATGTTTTGTTTTATTCCCACTGTCCTTGCCTCTCCTTTCATGCTTTCACACTGTCAGCAACTTAAACAATATAAACAGATTAAGTATTAGACAGCAACCAAATATCTTGTTTCCTGACACTTAAACTTCAATAAATCTTGTATCGGAGTAAATGGATAAAAGAAAATAGAGTCAAAACTGATTTCTTCCACACCCGTTCTGTGTTTTCAGGGGTTTATGTCGATGAAGGCTAACCACATTGTTTATCACTTTCAATCGAATCGCACCCATTTTAAAAAAGGTCGAACCACAACCACAAATTCATGGAAGCTCATTTTTTATCTCATAACAGTAGCTGCTGTAGATAAAAAGTTATCGTTGACTGTCGGATACTTTCTGGACAGTCCTTGTAAATCCAGCCCATACTGATGAGATACAAATATACAGACTGAAATCAAAACTATAGAACTGTACAATACACTCAAACAATGCTTTTTCTGCATTAGAATTCAAAATCATCTGATGTAACAGAAGCTTAAACATGAACTTCATTCATATACCATCAATAACGCAACAGACTACTGTACTAAAATAATTATTCATTCTAAACATTTTTTTAAAACATTCAATTAGATTAAAAATCTATTTATTTGAACACTTTCTTCAAAGACACTTCCGTTACAAAGCAAGCCTAGGCATAGTTTTCCTTACTGACTAGGAACAGCATTGATATCACAGACCTTCTAATATTTATATATACAATTGCAAAAGAGCAAGTAGTTCAGTATAAAACATTATCTTGTCTATTATAAAAGTAGGATATAAAATACCATAAATGCAAAAAGTTATCTAATCTAATATTGGTTATAACAGATTAACATTATTTAATCTTATAAGGTTAATACAGTGGAACCTGGCTAATTCGAACTTCTATAATTCGAAATCTTCTTTAATTCGAATATTTATATTGGTCCCTAGCATTTTCTATATAAGTAATGCAAAAATATCGTGGTTAATTCGAAGTTTATTTTGGATAATTCGAACTTTTTATTCGAACCCGCGAAAAGACGCTGCACTCTTTCTAATAGCAAGGCCATTGGACACAGATCTAGCCACCCTCCCGCCCGGCCGGCCGGCTCGGCCCTATCCTTCCGCGCATATTGTTTTGTAGACGTGACTTTTCCAGCCTATGGACCAGGGGATCATAAAAAATCTAAAACAGTTTTACAGACGTTTATTGGTTGAGTACATACTGACTAAAGATAGCGACGCCGTAAAAATCAAGTTAGACATTCTTCAAGCCTCTCGCTTGGGACAAAGTAATGCCCGAAACGATCAAGCCTCTCGCATGTGCAAGAAAGCTTGGGACAAAGTAACGCCCGAAACGATCAAACATTGCTTTAAAAAAGCTGGTTTTGTAAAAAAGGAGGACGACGGCGTAAAAGCCAACAACATTATAGCGGAAGCGGTACCTTCAGTTGACGGCTGGGAGGACATCATTACTGACCCTGCCATCTGGTTTGAAGATTTTGTCAACGTGGATGAAGATGTTGCAGTATGTGGTGAGATAACAGACGCGGAGATCATCACTTAAGTGCTCAATAATAAAAAAGATGGCGACATGGCATCGGGTGACGAAGACGGCGAGTCATCAGTTGGGGCGGAAATAAACGTTCCGAGTGCGGCCGAAGCAGCGCATCACATCATGGAACTTAGACGTATTTTTGAAAGTAAAAATGACGTGAGTCTATTTTCAATTCATTGAATATGGCAGAATCTTTTGTCACTTCCGAAAGACTTAACTTTATAAAACAAGTGAAGATTTCCGACTTCTTTCGAAAAAATTAAATAATATTATACTTTATAATGTTCCTTATCACCATTCAACTTATTTTCTTTTATTCAAAAACAAATAATGCAATTTTGTATTTTTTTAGGTAATTCATGATTCAATTTTGCACTGTTTTACCATACTTTGCTTGGTAGAAATGCACAGAAAAACATACATTTACAACCATTCATGTTATTTTCAATAAAGGTTTTCAGCAAAGATGTGAAGTGCCATTATTTTAAGCCTTTAATTCTTAACTTTTTTAATTCGAATTTTTGGATAATTCGAATTTTTTTATTGGTCCCTTGAGATTCGAATTATCCAAGTTCCACTGTATATAAAATTATAAAAGCACATAAAATATAATATGTTTAGTGTACACTGACAGGAATCTTAATCAACCCAGTCACAATAAAATTAAATATAAATCTGTTTAGTGAATTTTAAGGGCCAGTTTCTTATATATTAAAACCTTTTACTGCTGACATGCGAATTTGTACATGCTGGTATTTTAGTATTTTTTTCTGAACAATGGGTGTTGTTGTTTATACTTTTAGTCAGCTGTGTTCTACTATGTTGTAGTAATTAATGTTGTGATTCCTGATTTTATTTATGGTTTTGTTATTTAATTAAAAATAAATACAAAATTTTAAGTTGTATTAATAATTTTTTAACGTATTTCTATCTACAAAGGTAGAAAAATAAATTTGTATACAATTACTTCATTACAAAAAAACACAAATTCACCTATTACTCATTACAAATAAAATTATACAAGACAACTACATTTTACTCAAATTGAGGATTTATTTTTAGCATGACACCTGGTCTATAACATGGCACTTTACACATCACAAAAAACGGGTTTGTCAGTAAAAGGGTTTGTACATGGACTCATTTACAGCATTTTAGTTAAATTTACTCCTTGAGTATAATTTAGTAAAAAGCTATTTCAAAACATATGATAGGAAAGCATGCATAATTTATTGGGACTGGTTTGAAGAATATATACAGGGTGAGTTTTTTAAAGTGATCCAATAGCTAACTTTTTAATTACATGACAGCAATTATATGGCGCCTAACTTTAAAATCTTTTATGGAACACCCTGTATTTTATGTTGTTTTTAGATTCTACTCTACAAAATAAGACATTTTTGCTTCTGAAAGTTTTTTTATATCTCTAATGGTTCAGGAGCTACGTGGACTGAAAGTTTTCACCATCAGTTCAAAAAAATCCGAAAACTTCCAGTCCACGTAGCTCCTGAACCATTAGAGATATAGAAAAACTTTCAGAAGCAAAAATGTCTTATTTTGTAGAGTAGAATCTAAAAACAACATAAAATACAGGGTGTTCCATAAAAGATTTTAAAGTTGGGCGCCATATTGGAAAAAATTATGAAAACTTCCAGTCCACGTAGCTCCTGAACCATTAGAGATATGGAAAAACTCTCAAGTACAAAAAGGTTTTATTTTTTAGAGTAGAATCTAAAAACAACATAAAATACAGGGTGTTCCATAAAAGATTTTAAAGTTGGGCGCCATATTGGAAAATGGCGGCCATCTTCAAAAAATTTGAAAGTGTATTCCTGAGTGAAACTTAAAATTGAGCAAGTTCCAAATTTAAAGTGTGGTGCTAAGTCATGTAATTAAAAAGTTAGCTATTGGATCACTTTAAAAAACTCACCCTGTATATATATATATATATATATATATATATATATATATATATATATTACACTGACAAATATTACATGACATTAAAATTAACGTAAAATATTGCTGGGTTTTCTCGTTAAATCACTCATTCAAGTAATCATTCAAGTAAAAAGTAATACTTTGATTAAACACATCAGTTTTATCTATACTGCACTAACTATCAGAAATATCACAAAAACTTTTGATTCAAAATTCACTTACCAAAAATTACTTCAGTATGATAAATTTATTCAACAACATTATTAAAGTAACTGGGGAAATTATAAAAATACAATTTAAATACTGACACCACAATAGTGTGTGTATTGTTGATAAAAATGGCTGAAGAAACATCTTGTACAGTAAATTGAATTGTAAAATACCAATATTTCCAAATAGTATGATTGTTTGTATTCTAATATATTTTCTATCAAATTTCTATCAAAACACTAAACAAAAGGTTGTTGTTTTATATAAAAAGTTAATATTGGTTGCAATTATTTACAAAAGTATATGCTTTCATATAAAAATACAATTTTTACAAAAAGTGACTTTTTTATACTGTTAAATTGAAACAGTACTTACTTATAAAAATACACCTTATATTCCCATTGCAACATTTGGTTTTAAGTTCCTATAAAATTATTCGATTAGTAAAGATGTCATAAACAAAATATGACAATGCGAGTTTTATTGATTACCAAAGACTAGATTAACTATGACACTGATTATAGGCTAATATGTATATGATGAAGAAACAAATTCCCACACCAGTGGTCAGTTCAAATCGAACGGGCATATTTTGATACTGCAATATACGAGTTCTGTTCAAAAAGTATCAGGACTGAAATAATTATGAATGAACGGTTTGACTTAGGTACTCCTGTGATGCCACATAAAATCCAGTGCAGTTTTTATTGCTTAAACCGTGATTTAAATTTGTACAACTGCAGAAAATGTTCTGTTGCATTTAGGTGAATTTCCTCAACACATTGAAACTTGAGAACTTTTAGTGAACGTTCAACTTTTGAGAACAAAAAAGTCGCAAGTAGAAATACTGGGTGAGTTAAATAGTATTTATATTTAAGTTTAGCCAAAAATATTGAACAAGTCATACTATTATTATGACAGCTGGCAGATTCTGCATTAATACATTAATTTTGTTACCTTTTTCAACTAATAGTCTCTCCGTGTCTTATAGTCCACAAAATTGTATAGTATCCATAACTGACTTTTGTTCCACAGAGATAAATTTATAAAGAATAATGTCTTATCAATAAAATAAACTGCCAATATTACATCCGTTTTACTGTGACTTTGCCAAGCCTCTTGTAAGTTTTCATTCATCTAGAGCTCTTGCATACTACTTATAGAATTTTGACTAAAAAATAGTATTAACTTTTCGTAGAGTCCTTACAAGTTTTAGATAATATTAGAACAACATCAAAACAGAAAGAACATGCTGATGTGCACTAAAATAAAACATTTCTGTTAATCGTTAAATCAGAACTAATTAACATAGATTCACAAAATTAGGTAAATAGCTCAGGAAAGAACTAAGTTGAAAGTTGATGCTCACTAGAGATAAAAACACAATCTTTATACTTCTTGAACAAACCTCATAGAATCAGCATTTCAAGTACTCTAACTTATAGGAAATCTTTCATTCCAGTATGCACTTAATTACATATTACAGAAATCAAGGCATCCAAAGGCATCCGTGATTTAAGGAGCAACAGTTTGAGCATCTGAAAAAGAAAAAAATCAATTAAAAGATAATAAATTACCTACAAAAACATTATAAGTATTTTATTTTATCAGTACTGTGAAATCGCTATAAATATAGCAATATACACACTAAGGTAGCAGTGTTGCAAACGATTAAGACAAGTGAGAAAATAAAAAAATAGTTCACTTGTGAGTCAACCAAGGTTCTGTGTTGTCACTACTAATTTTCTAGGTCCTGCTAGACTAAGCCATCATGCACAAGATTATACAAGTTGAGGGACCAGATGGGTCACCTGAATGAATGAACCACACGACTCAACTTCATCTGTAATTTTTGATAAATGTACCACAATATTGGTAAGCTCACATTATTTGACAGAATAACCAACTGATCAGAAACCACACAGCTATGGTGGTTATATTGTTCCACATACAGAAATTGGTACTTTTTGACTAAACAGAGGCTACCTATTCAGAGTATGCTGTGACTGGTAAGGTTAGGCGAATTTACTATGAATATTTTAGAATGTGTTTGTTCTCTCGACTTTAGTTATCAATATTAGGGAAGTTATGGTCGGTGGCATGCGGTGAGGGTCATTTGTATGTGATGATAGCGTGTATACGGTCTGTCAATCATTTATGATTGGGCGTTTGAGAGCTTTTATATTTTACTGATCCGTACTGTTTTGAGGGACAGTTTTATTTAATTGCCATCAGCATTGCTCAAGGAAATCCCTTTCACGTGGAAAGCCCAAAATAATTTTTACTTGGAGCGTTTCCTTCATATTGATCTTAAAGAGAAGAACAAACATATTCTACAATATTTATAGCAAACTTGATCAATTATAACAGCCTCAACGTGCTCTGAATGTGTGGTCTGCATTTAATCAGAAAGTACAGAGAATTCACATAGTTGTCTTAGTGATCATTACTCCTAGTCGAAAAATGAGACACAAACTTTGTGATCTGAGGTGGCCACAATTCATTGAAAGTAACATAATTTAGTTTTGAATGGCAACTGTTTTACATGCAGCAATATCATCTGTAAAATGTATTAAACAAGACATTGACGGAAAAAAATTTAGTCCTAAAAATAGTGACAAATTTAATAAAATAATGTGTTTACCGTTACGTCATGGTACTCTGCTAAAAATGGCTTGTCTGAATGCTTTATTAACCCTTTGCGTGCCATGGCGACGATATATCGTCGCCAAAAACCCTTGTGAAAAGTGCCTTGATAGATCGTAGCCGACTACCTGTGCGAAAAGTGCCAGGCGACGATCCGTCGTCGCCGTCTGTTATCGTAATTTTTAATGCTTTATTTTTCATGAATTCTTTTCACAACCAATATTGTTTTATTTGTTAACTATCATGCAATAGATAAATAATATTTCACATAGTACTTTATATTAGTGAAGATAAAAAAACACAGAATAATAGAAGCAACAACAGCTGGTGGTGATCAGCCGGGGCATCGTTGGCACGTTAACAACTCGCTACATATAGCAGTCTGTTCGGTCACATGGTTGTGTTTACATCGTTTTGAGATTAGGATCTCTAAAATGCTTTGTTAAATTGATATCTTTGTAAGTTTTAGTAGTTATTGTGACTGTTTTTTCATGTGTTATTAATAATAGACATTCAGAAATGGATCGTGATCACTTAACTGTAAGTGAAGTTGACAGACAACTACTGAGTGATTTGTCAGGTAGTGATAACGATTCAAACTTTTCATTGTCCGATATTTTTGATGACACTGATGAAGACCCTACTTACACACCAGTACAAGACACCCAACCGAGATTTGTGAGTCGTAATTCCCTGACCATAGGCTCTCAATGTGACAGTGATACTTTAGTTCAACTTTGTGTGTGTGTGTGTGTGTGTGTGTGTGTGTGTAGTGTACATATTTTTTTGGAAAATATGAAGACTATATATTGGATATTGGACTTTAGAATCAACGGATAAATGTACGTGATGCGCTAATTATTTTTGTTTTAGTGTTGTGTTACCGGTACTGAAAAATTTGTACATAATTTCAAACATTGTTATGTAACTATAGTAATTATATAAAAAAGTCAACCATTATTTTTTTTCACATTAACAATGTTATAAAAAATATTTAAAAAATTGTTCCCATGGTAAAATTGTTTCTTATTAATTTGTAAAAAAAATAAAAACTAAAAAATAAAAATTGCTTCATACATTTTTTTGGTTTTGACATGCCAAAACTAATATTATTTTCTGTTGTTTCGTTTGTTTTGTAACATTTTATTGTAGTACAATTTATTACAAACATTTTGATACCTGTTTCATAAAAATAGTATGAAAAATATATTCTTTTTCCTGAAGCCCGGTAATACTTCTTATTATTCCCTGGCATTTTTCGCATATGACTTGCAATATAGTTGCTAGTGCATTTCCTTTGTACTAAATTTTTTGCCTTGTGGCATTCAAAGGGTTAAGATATTAGATTGGTAGTGGCTGAAATCATAGCTTGATGAACAATTTTGGTATCCTGAATAGCCTACCTGAGTAATGTAAATTGCATATGGGCCGTTCTAATTTGTTTTAATTATACAGCCATACAAGGACCTTTATTATTGACTGTACACTTAAAAGGTATGCCTAGTCTTAAAGAAAAAAAAAACATAAATAATCTAAATTTGACTTTACAAGGTGTTTTATAGGACAGACTGATGAACAACAACGTGATTTTAAGAAGGCCAAGTCAGTCTTTAATAAATTCCTAAGTATATTAAGTTCATTGTGTTTTACTGTATTCCTAGTTTATCTGATTAATTGGAACTAGAAATGATTCATATAAAAGAGGTTTTTTAATAATCTTTGAAACTGTTGGAACCAAAGAGATGGGTTTGTAGTTATGAAATCCCTTTCTATCACCTCGCTTGTGCAAAGAATTACATTTTTATATTTTGTTAGAAGTACACCTGGGTCAGGTGACCCTTTTGACACTATTAATACGAGGCTGACTAACATTAATTTTTTTCAGAACTTTATAAAATTAGACCTTATACCATATATTCTGGGTGACCCAGTGGAAAAATCTAATTCCTAGACTGCACAATTTTCCTTTAAAATAATTTCAAGCCTCTTTTTCAAACTGGAGAGGTTTTTGACTAGACCTTGAGGTCCACTTTTGGACCAAAGCACAAATATTTTCCACCAACTACAAGTCGGTGATAATGTGCAGATGAAAAAAGTGTTACAATTAAACTACATGCCATAAAATATTTCTTTAAATTTGTGTAGAAGAGATGTAGTTATAGGTAGGGTGTGATTTCTTTCTCGTAATATGTTAGCCAAAACACTATGTACCCCACTTTCACAACTTTTATACTATGTAAATTCACTCCATTAATTTCTCCATGTTTCAAACTATATAACATGCTTTTCGTAACAGAATACAATCTATAAATCAGAATTTCATCATTTGATACTTCCAGATAATTTAATTACAAATAGCTGAGACATCAATGTTAATGAAATTGACAGATTCACTTTATGATCTATTTAATATAACACCACATGATTGAACATTTAAAAGACAAACTTTAAACACAAAACTAAACAGAAAAAATGGAATGATTTTTTAAAAATTTAAGTTACGGTTGGCCTTTGATATTTTCAATGTGTATTGTTTGTCTCTCAGTAATTTTTGCAAACCAATATATATATATATGAAAACTCACCAGTAATAAGTCCTTATTGGGTCCTGCCGCCCTGATTGGGTGGGTGAGTCATGGGCATGATTGGTTTTGGCAACAAGGGAGTGAGATAGCTGGAGGAAAATTCTGCTGAAGGATTTGAGGTAGATTGTGCCACATACATTTGAGGATTGAAAGGAGGCATTTGGAAAGGATCAGATGAGTTCTGTGTCATCGGCATCGAGGGATTGAAAGGTTGTTGTGCCATCTGCACAGAAGGGTTGAAAGGTTGTTGTGCCATCGGTGTAGAAGGATTGAATGATTGTGGTGCTGTCGGCATAACATAGTTGTATGGCTGTGGTGCTGTCAGCAAAGAAGGATTGAATGGCTGTTGTGCTGTCGGCATAGAAGGATTGAATGACTGTTGTGCTGTCTGCATAGGATTGAATGGCTGTTGTGCTGTCGGCATAGAAGGATTGAGTGGCTGTTGTGCTGTCGGCATGGAAGGATTGAATGGCTGTTGTGCGTTCGGCATGGAAGGATTGAATGGCTGTGGTGCTGTCGGCACAGAAGGATTGAATGGCTGTTGTGCTGTCGGCATAGAAGGATTGAATGGCTGTTGTGTTGTTGGCATGGAAGGATTGAAGGGTGGTTGTGTCATAGGCATAGTGGCTTTGTGAGACTGTTGTAATGATTCGGAGGAATCTACAGGAGGTGCTTCTCCATTCTTGTACACTGGCACAGTGCCCAGAAACACAGGCACTTCTTGGGTCAGATTAACATGGCAGCTACCTGTTTCTGCTTTCACCTGACACAACCCACATTACAGTTAATAGCTAATATTAAAATTCACAGCTAATAAGAATTGATTGAGATATTTTACTAATTATACACCAGTATATAAATTTCAATTATTCATATATACTATGCAGGGGCTGTTTGAAAAGTAAACTCCATGATTTTGCGAAGTTAAGAAAAAAAAACAGTAAATTAACTAAGTGTTCAGAACTTGTTTTCCTCTCCAAAATTTAATAATGGACTTAAACAGTATATCGTACTTGTATGCTGTGAAGAAGTACAGGGTGTTCATAAATAAATATACCAGTTAGTTAATAAATATACTTTGATCAATGTGTCTGGAGTGATTATTGCAACAGCTGCTTCAATCCTGTTCCTTAAGTCGGGTAAGTCAGCTGGTAGCGGAGTAGGCACATACACAAAATCCTTTATGAATCTCTCCAAAGGTAGAAATCAGAACATGGAGGCCATGCGAAACAGGTCTGTCATTGCAGCCAATCCAGCGGTCAGGTACAGGGATGTTCAACTAATCACCTACTGAATCGTGTATGGCGGTGCAACAACTTGCTGCCAAATGAAATTCTGTGGTTCATCTTCTTCCATTTGAAGAAATATCCATAGTTCTAGATCAACATCAACATTATAAATACCAGTTACAGTTCCTTCTCCAAAAAAGAAAGACCCATAATATTTCTGCGTAAATATGGCACACAACAAATTCATTTAGGGGAATCTCGCTGCAATTATAGTATCTCGTGAGGGTTTTCTGAGCTCCAGATAGGCACAATGTGAGTGTTCACATGTCCACTGAGGTGAAAAGTTGATTCATCAATGAAAGCGACATGATCCTGAAAATCTTCATTGTCATGTAACAACATTTTGTTTGTAAAATTGGCATGTAAACCATAGTCCGTAGGCTTAAGAGCCTGTAACAACTGCAAAAAAAGGACATAGCTGTAAGTTTTTCCACAAAACTTTCCAAACAGCCATTTCTGGAATTGCAAATTCACGACTAGCCTTCTAAACTGATTTCTGTGGGCTACGTGTGAAAGTCTGTCACTCACTCAATACTCTCTTCACTAACCGTTGGTCGTCCTGTACTCTTTGCAAAGCCAGCCAGTATCTTCAAACTGATGATACCATCTATGGATGTTATTATCACTTAGTGGGTCACAACCGAACTTTATACGGAAACGGACTTTGTACAAATCGAAGGAACGTACGTAAGTTACTGAAGGTTCAGTTTTTGCAAACTGCAGAACACAAAAAGTGTTCTGTTTACGAGTCGCCATTTTTGCTACTAGCACTTTCTAACAGATAACGAAGGAAACATTGCATCTGCATGCATACAGATGAGAACAATAATAATAGTTTGCATTACTCTTTGATTTGATGTATGAATTCTAATTTTAAGTTATATATAAGAAGAAACTACAATGTATTAAAACCCTGATATTCATTTATAAGCAACCGGTACTTTGAATTTTGTGTTTCTTATACAACTAACTAACCTTTTAATGCACAATTTCATTTAAATGTAATACATACATTCTACAGCAATTTCTATGAAATAAATCAAATAGAATATAGAGAAATTAATTTATACACACAATTTAGTCTTAGTTTGAAAGAAGATCTCTAAAAACATGTTTCTAAATAGTTACCATTTACATTTAAGCACTTATCGTACCTAGGTATATGCTTTTCTACGCTTATTTACACATAACCGATCGTGGCAATAGGATGTTACCACACTCCATCGATTGTATGTTTTCTTTGCCATTTACATAAGAACTGTCACCTTCTTTATGGCACTGGATAAGAAACTGGATAATATTCTTTAATGTACATTTTCTTATAGAAAAAAACAAAGGTTAAGGAGAAATGTCGTTAAAAATTAACTTCAAGCCAAATTTGTACTGAACAAGTTAAACAGCACCACTTAGATCACACCGCTAACCCCACCCATTCGGCGATCAGATGCCTCAGCAACTCACCTTCGGAACAACCCTTGTATTAAAATTGAGAAGAAGGAAATCTATGGTGAATTGACTGTCTGATACCAATCGGCCTATATCAAAACGAAATTAACTAACCACTTTGTTAATTCCACAATGTTCTTGGCCTTTCAAAATGTTCCAAATTTGTCAACTTTAGGCTGTGAAGTTTGAAATTAAGATACAAACACGCATTCAACTCTCCATTAATTTCCTACATTCTCGCAGAATTTTCACAAATGTCAAATAAAAATGTTTCCAATTTTTTCAAGTATTTTGAAACATCTACAACCAAGAAGTGTTAGTTAACATAAATTCATGAATTTACGAATAAAAATATCATTAAAACATAATAATTTTAAGTTTTGAGAACACAGTTACACCTTAAAGACACTTACCTTGAAAATATAGTCACATGTCATAATGGAACAAGGGTGCAGGCTGTATACAGGGACCACAGGAACTGAAAATTGTTGAGTGAATGTCTTTGAGCCTTTGCCGCGGACACCGCCAATAGAGAGTTCCACCAGGTCCACAATGTCTGTCTTCGTTTTACTCTCAGGTACACTAGCCTTCCATTTGATAACCTAAACACACCAAGCACTAAACTGTACAACAGTTAACAAGAAACAGTTCTATCTGTTTAGTAGGAAACTAGTCTTTTAGGGGTGAATATGTAAATGAGAAACAGCGTGGAGCTGAGTCCTTACCCCTGCAAGACACCATATCAGTTTACAATATACATAAAACTTTTCTAGGCTCTATAATCTCGAGGCACTACCACTTTCATAGCATACAGGGTGTTCAGTAAGGGTAAGAACAGAACAAGTGGGTCGCGGTAGAGGTCACGGGTCGATGTCGACATCCATGTAAAACAAACACGTTGTAGTGAATGGAAGAGAACAGAGCAGGTAAGTCGCGGTGGAGGTTTAGCGCGATGCCATCCAGGAGGTTTACATCGATGCTTTTGAAAATCAAATGAGTTTGTTTTACATGGATGCCTACTGCGCGGTCTTCAAGGATGCTTCGCTGTGATTGGCGCGTTCAAGGCCAAGTTGTCAACCCCCCTCCCCTACACCACACACCCCAACAGCTCGCATGTAGTCTGGCGTCTGTCATCCCGTGCGGTAAGGTACACTTAAATCTTTGTTGCGTTGTTTTGTTCAAATCAAGTATGAAGGAAGAACTCATAGCGATTGTGCATCTCACTCCCGTATTGTGGGACAAGACCCACAGACAACATCATAACTTTCAATTATCAACAAAAAGATTTTCTATAGTAGACTACATTTATAATAGGCTTTTTTATTATTTCATAATTTATATTTATTTAACATTTATTTTTAAAGGATTATTTTGCCGAAATGCGAACATGCCGTGACAATATAGGTGAAATAATTGTAAAAGTGTACAAAACTTTATACTCATTAATAATACCGCGGAACACAGAGTGGGCTTCGCGGCACTCAAAGGGTTAATCTAGAGTTGTTAAATAGCAGTCAACTGTTCTTAAAGAATTAATAATTTTTATTCAATTTACTGTACAGCTGTATTACAAAGGTATTTTTACACACTAAATTGGCCTATCTTTCTAGTGGATTGTTTACGAAATAATTTACAAACTTTCTTCTTATACACTTTGCTTCTTTTGCGGCCGCGTTTCTTGATCTTCCTGCCCTGTTGAGGTTTGATCTTGCTGGAACGGGTGGAAGGTCTTCAACGTCACCACAGAATCCATCCATATCAATAACTAAATTATGTAAAATACAAATTGCTTTAATAATATCATCCGCAGTAGAAGGATTAGTTTCAATACAATCACTCAGGATACGCCACTTAGCAAATAAGATTCCAAAAGCACATTCGACAGTTTTTCTAGCCCTTGATAGTCTTTTGTTAAAAATCTCTTCAGCATCGCCTAGGTTGTTTCTTCCAAAAGGTCTCATGATGTTTTCTTTTAGTGGGTAAGCTTCATCTGCTATGAACACATGTGGAACTTTGATATCGGTAAAGGGAATCTCCGTGTCCTCAGGTATAGGTAATTTATTATTTTCCAATAAACGACCAACATCGGAAGCAGCAAACGTACCCCCATCACTTTGTTTCCCATAACCTCCAACGTCAATACACACGAACTTGTAGTGGTCGTCGGCTACTGCTTGCAAAATAATAGAAAAGAAATGTTTGTAGTTGAAATACATGGAGCCAGAATGAGTGGGACACTTTATTCTGCAATGTTTTCCATCGATTGCACCAATACAGTTTGGAAAGTTCCACACTTCATTGAACCGTTTAGCAATGCGTTGGAAATCTGAAGTAGACGGTGCAGGCATGTGGAGAGGTTGCAGAACCTGCCAGAAACACTTGCAGACATTTTTCACTATAGCAGCTACAGTTGATGCGCCCATTCGAAAGGAAAATGCAAGGGATTTAAAGCTACATCCTGTTGCTAGATACCTGAAACAAAATAAATTCACTTTCAATTTACTATACATACATATAAATAAATTTATGTATAATATAAATGTGTATAAAAAATATATATTTTTTATTCTTTATTTTCAGATAAACAAGTGAGACATGTATGGAAAAACCTTCGCCAGGAATTTGGGAAGCAGCTAAGGAAGACCTTGAAGTCAGGATCAGCTGCTCCAGATGAGCCCTCCTCTCATTGGCCATACTTCGAGTCAATGCTTTTTTTAACTGATCAGTTCATTCCTAGACCATCCAGTGGAAATCTTGCCACTAATTACGATGATAGCAGTGTTATCGTATCAGAAGATGGGGAAGAAGAAGGAAATGGGGATGATATCCAGATTGAACAGTTAGAAACTATAGTTCTAGCTCCAAATCACCCAACAAATGAAGTCTCAGGAAACCTGACTAATGTAGCAGAATCCCGAAATGTATCAAAGACAAAGACTGGATACACCAAACGAGTAACACCTAAAACTGTTATTGGACAACAGCTGTTGGAACTAGAAAAAGAGAAACTGAAAATGAAACAGAATAAAGCAGCCGAAAACCCGAATGATGAGGATATTGGTTTCTTTAATTCTCTGTTACCACACGTAAGAAAACTGTCTCCACGTGACAAATTACGCTTTCGGATGCAAGTTCAAGGGATCCTTTTTGACATGGCCTACCCACATCAACAACCAATGACAGCCTCGAGTACTCCATACATGGCTCTTTCCCCACAACATTCCGCAACGTCAAGTTCAACTTCGTTTTATCCACTTTATGAGAGTGGTCACGAAGACGCCACGACTGGTAACACAGCTGCAGATGGTGGAAGTATTATAAGTTTTAATTAATTTTACTGTATCAAAACTATGTCTCAAACCAATAAACTTGGGTTTATAAATTAGCGTTTCATTATCAACCATAAACTAAAACTCTTTATTGGCCAACCCAAATGTAGCTAAAATATTAATTAAACCTAAAAAACGTGACAATAAAAGCCATAATTACTATATAAACAAATTATATTAAACCTCGTTTGATTTAAAAAATCAATAGATTGAAATAAAAATTCTTTTCTTTTGAAAATTATTGTCAAGAGCTCGTCAAATAAATAAAATCACAAAAGTCTGAATAATAATAATAAATGACTGTATGACTCTGATTTTATAAATTACTGCATTACAATAGTAAATAACTTATAAAATAAGTACCGTAGCCTAGGGGCGTACTTTATATACAAATAATAATTTATTCTCATTTTTACAAACTAGGTATTAATGTTATTGACTCAAATGATCAATGTTAAATTTTGAAATAATATAGTTAACCAAATATTTATAATATCACGTATTAGTTACCTGATTGTTACCACCAACTTTTCTTCTGCTTCAATTGGAGTTCGATGAAAGTTGTGGTGAGAAACAGAGCAAACCAAAAACAGAACGGTTGTTTCCAATAAGTACGAGAATGTCACAGGCGTCATTCTCATATAAGAATGAAATCATTCCGAGTCATTTTTCAGTTCGAGAAAAAGATGATGGTATTCCCCTAGACTGCTTCTTCTCAAATTTATTGGATGCACTGGAAACCGTCTGTTGGGTATATTACCTATCAGCCACCACTTGGTGACAACTGACATTTCATCACTGTCATCACTTGACTCACAAAGCATAACAAAAGCACAATCTAGTCAGTAAAATTTTATCAAACGAATTCACTTGACAGTGGTCGTAGCTTGACTGAGCAGCGTTGGTAACCTCCTTGCTATGTGCTGTCGACATCGACCGCGACTTAACTAGTAGCATCCACCGCGACCTCCACCTCTACCGCGACCCACTTGTTCTGTTCTTACCCTAAAAGTGTTCCAATAATTTAGGAATTTTTTTCTACACATAAAGATGAGCAAAAAAGTTCATATGAAGGTCTATCTGTCTGTATGTGCTTTTTTTTATAAAAAAATTATATATTTTGAACCAGTTAAGATAAAGATATGAAACTTGAGAATTATATTAACCCTTTGAAAATAAAATATTAACAAAATCCTTTTAACTGTTTCAAAATGGTGGATGTTAGTCGGTTTTGAGTTATTTTAATGGAATAATTTACACATCCGCCATTTTAAAATGGGTAAAAGTATTTTGTTAATATTTTATTTTAAAAGGGTTAATACAATTTTCAAGTTTCACATTTTTATCTTAACTGGTTCAAAATATATAATTTTTGATTAAAAAAAACACATACAGACAAAAAGACAGAAGACTAAAGGTTTTGGGACATACCTTCATATTAACTTTTTTTCTCATTTTGATGTGTAGAACAAAATTCCAAAGCATTGGAACACTTTTACTGAACACCCTGTATATACATTTTTAAATCATTCACACTAGGTAGCACAGACAATATGATTAACTAACCTTCTGTAACTTTATGACAACATTGTCTACATCCACGTTACTTGCATTGTCCACCTCCAGGATCACAGGGATGTTCTGGCCTGGCACATATCCAGCTTGTGGCAAGTTCAGGACCATCGTCAGAGGGCCCGAGCGACACCACATGCAGCAGAACGTCTTTTCCACTTGTCGTTTTATTGGCTTCTAAAACATATTCAGGAGAGAAGTCAATAAAACTCAATGTTTTCCACTTCTAAATAAGTTTCTCTTTAATAAATGTTCAGTTTTTTCTTGAACAGTGTATTCATTAAATAAACTATAAGTAAGACATAATAATCACAATTTTTTTTTAACAAAACAATAAAAATTAAGGTAATAAAACGTTTCTATACCTATAGAAAAAGGTAAAATTAATACAACACAAATGGATATGTGCCATACTCAAAGAAATTAGACAACTAGACATAAACCTTGACATGGCCAAGCAACGTGAAGGCTTCATGCCTACATGATAAAGTTGAGGTTGTAATAAGATGTGACCAAATCTGCCAGGCCATGAAGGTTTGAAGATGAGATTAACTTATTGGGCAGAAATTTATTCCCTTTGAGGGTTCACTTCTGGCTGGTTTATACCTTGAAGAAGTGGGAGAGGTCTACCACAACGTGATAGTTGCGTCACAATAACTGATTAAGACAGTCGAGGAAACAGGATTTTTCTTGACATTTGCCATTGTTCAGGGATACAAAAAAATCAGTAACATTACATTTCAAGATCTAGAATCTGATCTCTTCCTCAGGTGAAGAACTAACAAATATAGCTACAATCTAGGTTAAAATAAACAAATCATACAAAAAACAGTCAAAGGTTCATGGATTCTCTGAGTGAACAACAATGCAGTAGTTTGATATTCTCAAAAGAAAAATCAAGACTGCTTGCTGGTGGTATTGTTTATGGACCCAAAATCTCTCTGAAAACAACTTAGGAGACTAGATGTAGATTTTGTAATGAAGTTAAGGATCAGTGGAATACTATTTCTTAACATTTTTTTTTTAAATCTGTAAAATAATGCAGTTATATTTAGAATATTACTGTTAATAATAAGTAATTAGAGTTAGACTATTTATAATACTCATGAAAATGTGTTTGTGGTAAATTAATAATATATAATTATTACAACATATACTTGTACACCAGGTTTACTCCGGGAATAATTTGGTCACCTTAAGATAGTACATGTTTAGATAGACAAAATTGGCACACAAACCCTCTGTGTCCAATCTCACAAAAACTTCAAAGACTGAGCAGCTTTTAAAGGATCTAACGTTTTTTATACAAATGACATAATAACTCCATTTGGTTGGTTTCTCTTACTCACAAAGAAATAATTTAAACAATCAAGCAGAAAAGCATGCACTTGCAAAGATTAGTATGATAGTTCACTCATTATGTTATAATCATGCAAACAAATACTTAATTTTTAGTAAGGCAGTGGATTTTGCTAACACATAGCTAATAAATCCATTGATTTCCTATAATGCTATAAAATATATTTTTCTTTATAAGTACACAGTTATTTTTTATTATAACGAAAAACTCATTATAAGAGGTAAACGCAAAAATACAAAACGGGACATTTTAGTTAAAATTAACATATTTACTGATAAAAATCTAAAAATAATGATTTACCATACTGTTAATCTGATATAAATTCAAATTCATGGAACAATCTAATAAAACAAAAAAATATAAAAGCTACTATTATAGTATTTTCTTATTTAAGATTTCATAGAGAAGGTCTATTATTTTATCTTATCATCTGGGAAGACAAAGGATATATTTGGTTATGGCTCAATAGGATGCAGAACAGATAAGCAGGTGGACAGGACTAGACAAAGGGCTTACCCCTCCCCCAGCCCTGGAGTAAAGGTTGTCTATAAATACTAGGTCGTCTATAAATACTTCCTTGCCAACCATGATAAGCACCTAGGAGCATGCACCAGCCATTTTAAGACCTTTTGTAAACTTAAAAAACTCCAATAGACACAATGTGTAAAATCGGATATAATCATGCTAGGCATTTTGGTTAGTCTACCATTCTAATATATCCGTCTACAGTATGGGAAGGGTTAAGTCTCATTTCCCACTGTTGTGTTACCGTACATTACTTGAATCTAGTGGGTGGCCTGTCTCAAAATTTGGGGGTCAAATTGTTTTTGAATTTTTTACAAATTTTAAAAAGTACTATTAGAGGAAAAATCCTCCTTAAAAAGAGATCAAGAAAGCATGCAGTTCTGAGATTATTCTACTAGTTCGGGATCACTTGGCTTGAGTTTTCCTTTAATTAACATGTTATTTTATGTTAGTTGCAGGATGGTGAGATGCGTTCATTTTCGTTTGTTATGACAAGATTATGTTGTTTTGTGTTTAATGTAATCCTTTCATTTTACGATTTGTTGACCATTATAATACATTTTTTGTATATAACATATTAATGTAATAGGACCTTAGTCATACATGTAATTCATGTCAACGACAATAAAAGATGATTGTTTGGGAAATCCTTAAACACTTTCCTTACAGCCAATTCGTCCTCATGTGCCTTTTTTTTGTTTGAATCCTTAAAAAAAAGTAATACAAGGGAGATGATTTCTAGGTGGTCAAGAAGCTAATGAATGAATGCACAATTGGTTGACAACTTTACTCACTCAAAGAAAGATCTTCAAACTTCCAAAATGATGAAACAAATTGTTCAGCATGCAAGAGGCTATGTTACAATAAGTTATAGATGAGTTGTATGTTGTAAATAAGTACAGTTTACATTTGAGTGACTCATATTATACTCATAATAAAATTTGATAGTACAGAGTTTTACGTTAGTACTTTGCACTCTTCCGAAACAAGAAAAATACTCAAGTCTGTGTAAACACCTCACCATTAGAAGAAATAGAAACACTACTCCATATGTTCAGAAAGGTTATTGAAGAGTGATAATAGGTTAATTCATGCCATGCTGAAAGAGTTTAAATAGACTGAATCGTTCAACCTTAGCTTCTGCGATGTTGTTGAGATCAACATTAGTCTTAATGCTGAATGTTTTCTCCACTTTGAAATCAACACCCCAGGGGATTTCTACTTTAGCTTTAATGAAATATCGAATTTTGCCATGTTCACTCTCAAAAGACGAAGGCAGTATAGTCGGCAGAGTCGTGGTAAATGGATACACATATTCTCCTGGCAGTAGCTGCATTTCACCTGGAAAAGCATCCATTTCAGGCCAATCACTTGGTAATACTGCAATGAAATGTTATACTAGTGGTTTACTATTGCTATATTGAATAGTGTCGAATTTTCCATCCTGCAATGGCATAAAAATAATAATTTATCAGGGTACCTAGCAAAGTAGCTTGAAGAAATTCCCTGAAATTTCTATTAAAAAATTTCTCCATATCCTATTACTGATAAAATCAACAGTAAAAATATAGTTTTATTTCTAAATAATCTGAGTTTAAAAATATGGACACAAATACCATTCAAAATTCAAAAATGAGCATAAAAAATGAGTAATAAACTAATATTTACTTGGACAAACTTACAAGCAGATTATTTAAAGTTATAGTAATGATAGACTTGTATATGCAGTGTGGTGTTTAGAACTTACAACTCAACCCCAGAAAGTTCCAGGTCAATAAAACTTCTGAATATTCAAACGTAATGAGCAAAATATAAAAATAAGTGACTTTTTTTGACAACCATTACAAACGTAAAGTATACAAAGCAACATCTTTACGAAGCAATATTTTACAACATATTTAGCTAATTAAACTGGGAAATACAGTATATATATATATAGATTGAAGAATAATTAATGGCATTTTTATTTATTTAAGAAACCCTCTTTACAACAATAATTTTACCTTACTGTGAGTGTGAGTGAATAGTGTTCATACTGCAGCCCAAGCAATGTTAATTCGTGTAAAAAAAAATCAAGAAAGTTTTGACTGGCAATATCAAGCCAAACACAAATTGAAAACAAAATAATATTGACAAAAATAATAATTTGCTTATTTAGTAATCTATCTACGTTTTTTTATACACAAAGTACGCCAACGTCTTTTTATATATATATATATATATAGAACTGCAAGCAAAATATTTACAAAACTAGAATAATTTTTAATTTAGAGAGTACAATAAACACATTTTAGCGATTGGTAACTCGTATACTGCCGATTAGCTGTCGTCCAGGAATAAACGAAGCAGATACTCGTGACAATCTACAATTGTAAATCTAAAAAATAGTAAGTGCAAGCAAGATATTATTTTTTTAAACTCAGACAATTTGTTAATAACGCTATCTATTTACAATTTTTCAAGAAATACAACAAAAACGTTTCGGTGATCGGTATATTTGTATACTCCCGATAATATTAATCACACAGCGAGTCTCTGCAGAATCCTGCAATTTACAGTAAAATATAAATGAAAATATAAATGTCGATTTTTCTTGAACACTGTGTCCTCATCGAAAAGTCATGTTGACTTGGTGAGGTTCGAATGTTGTAATGATGTAATGTTCTGTAGATTGATGATGACATCACTAGTTGTTATCATAACGCCATAAAACTGACATTTTAAACAAAACATTTCAGAGATAAAGTCATAGTTCGTGACTTTCGTGAGCGGTAGAAACCCTGCAAGAATAACCAGACAATTTTCCCGGTCTATCATAAAATTCCGACTCTCTCCACATTGTTAAAATTCACTGACTATTCCCGAATTTACCAGCTGCCAGAGACACTCTGTTTATGTATTTCTCAGGGAACATTGTTTAATCATCTGAGAAAATACTATACACCAACAAAGTTCTGAATAGTCCAATGGTAAGTACTGTTTGCAACTTTATTACATCATGTAATGATTGTCAAAGCTAAACACACTCTCTTTATTTTTTAGTCTATTATTTATAAATTTTTAGCTTTGTTTCAGCCAAAAACTTTGTTAACTTTCACCTATATTAAATATTTGCCAACGCTGTGGAGACAAAGAAAAAGGCCAAAGTAACAAATTTCAAATATACAGCTGTATTTTTAATTAACTCTTAGAGCATATTTCCTAAGTTGCTTCTCTAGAGAAGGTGTTTTTGCCAACGAATTATAATAATGGAACGTGCTCTGGGCCGGAGAAACCGAGCCGAAATCCTGGGCTGCGTTCCGAGTCTGCAGGCGCTGGAAATGGGCAAGAACTTACTCCGCCCATATGGAAGGTATTATAGTAATGATCTAACATCACTTTAAAACGCCTTCTAGACCTAATACAATTGTTAGATACTACAATTTATTTATTATTACAAATGTTAGTAGCTGCTTTTTAGCGAGGATTTTTATTTTTAGTAAAAAACTGATTTTTGTACAATATCAAATTAACAGAGATTTTTACTGTTATTTTTCTTACAAAGTCGGAAACAAAGATTACAGGCATTAAAATATTTCCCAGATGAAAAAAACAATTTTTTATTGACAGTATTTTATTTCAAAGTAAACTATATAAAATTTACAAACATGACGCACTTAATGTACGTGTTAGTAAATACAATTATTTTGATCAATTTTTGCCTTATTCCTAAAATTGGATTTTTTTATAATGTTAAAAGTTTTCTGTTTTTTCAATGTTATGAGACATTATTAAAAAAAATAGTTTAGTCACAGTTTTAATTAAAAATAACTCATGGTTTCCAGTGAATTGATCATTAGTTAAATGCCCATTGAAAACACTACCAGTAAACTAGTTACAAACTACTCTCAATGTCAATTTAGAAGTGTTGTTGAATTTGTTTGAGATAACTAAAGCAAATAACAATATTTTACAATTTTCAATAAATCATCACTTGATCTACTTAATTTACCCTTAGATTTAAAATAAATAAAAAGTTAATGTGTTCTAAGATCAGGATCATTGGCATAGAGTACAGAACTCGGTGAATTTTTGCCCACTTTAAGCGCCTGCAAATCCATGGATACACCAATAACGCACAGCTGTGTGCGACCGGAAAACACAACATCCATGTGGCTTATGAGCAGTGCGCGTTCCAGTAGTATAGTTCGTTGGTTTTTGCTTGTCTGCTCAATGGACAAAATAAAGCAAGCTGAACTCAAAAGCTTTTATTGTAACTATTCTTAAATAATTGAGGCATTGAAAAAGTTTCCAATTGGAAAATTTGTATTCATTGACCAATGCTTCATTAAATCTTAAATAACTTATATAACAGGAGTAATAAGTATATTTG
The DNA here is from genome assembly GCF_021130785.1 of Homalodisca vitripennis. NCBI lineage: Eukaryota > Metazoa > Arthropoda > Insecta > Hemiptera > Cicadellidae > Homalodisca > Homalodisca vitripennis. The sequence goes on from NC_060213.1 coordinate 130,723,759, forward strand.
AAACAGTTTGTTTTAGACTGTGTTATTCTAATATTGTACTCACTGTTAGAGCTACCCAGGAGGTAGTACATTATGGAAAAGTATTCTTCAGAAGCACAAAAGGTAACCACCTCATGTTTCGGATTTTCGCCACTCCTGGATGTTTTATATAAACTCTTGAACGAAACTTTAGCTTCTCCAAGAAAATGAAGTTTTACACCTAAATTAAAAAAATACCATCACTTGAGTCAATAATTAATAAGCAATTTATCAATAATTCATTAATATTTATTCCAACCTAATTTAAGAAATCAATGGTACAATAAATAAAATCTAAGTAAGGCCACGAGTTATGTATATACATTAGGAAACAATAACCAAAATCAAATCCATCATTCATTCCTATTTTGTAAATAAATTGTTTTTATCACTAAAAGCAGATTTTGTGTAGAGTTCTTTGTCTTACAAATATTTTTTTCTGAAGGCCCTTTTTATTTTCTTCTAGAAGTTTACTAGCTGAAATCTTATATTTCACACATAACAGGCCCAAACCTTAAGGCTTAATGTATATATTATAACACTGTTAATTACATATTCTTACTAAAACAAGGTAAAAAAAGGTGGGGGCTTCTAACATTGTACTCGGGGAGCTAATTTAAATAAACCTTTAAAAAACTAGATAGATTTTGTAAACAAAATCAGCCAATTGCAATCCCTTTCAAAGTAGCACTGACAAAAATTTCCAATTAACCTCACCAAATAATACCCCCCCCCCCCCGCAATCCCAAGACCACCCCCCTACAAAGGTGTGTTAAAAAAGTAACAGGAATTTTGAAGTTTCACGGGTTAGTACAGTCCAATTGTCAACATTTTTGTTTTATTATGTTGGTACTCATGCTCCTGATGTATAATACAATTTCCAGCTGTATTCATTGTTTACTTTTTTAGTGGCAGCTGCTAGGGTTAGACATGTTTTATGAACTCAGTAATTCTCATTAGTTAAAAAAATTTATGAAAGAATTTATCAAATGTTGTGTGAAAAATGAAATAAATTATATAACAAAAAGTGTGGAAAATTAAAACAAAGGCCTATAGTGAGTTTGCTACGAGTAAACAAGGGTTTACGACTGGTATTCAAAGTTAAAACATTTCAAAGATGGGTGTGAAAACACTAAATATGACAAACTCTCTGGACACCCAGCACATCAACAACCAGTGAAAATTTTAAAAAATTGAAGATCGAGCTTGATAAATGTTTCGAGGATTGTGAGAAGCGCTGGTACAAGTGCATAATATCTAAAGGGTACAATTAATGTCAACAAGTAAATATTTTTTCAAAAATGAAAATTTCTGTTACCTTAGGAACATACCTCATATATGCTATATAACACAGCTTGTGGAATAATAAATGTCCCAAAAATGGCCAAAACAAGTTGAAACTTGGTATAAAAATAGATTTTGTAAATCTCTTGACTAAGTTTATTGACCAGCTTAGTACATAATTTTGTTCCAATAAGGCGGCTGTTCAAACTTAAGAACTTTTCACAAATCCATTATGTATGGACCCAGGGTGGTCCAAAATGTCAAAGTATAATAAGTAGTAAAAAAAAAAAAAAAAAAAAAAAAAAAACCAGTGACTCAAATGCTTGTCTCTACACAAAATCGCAGCTGATGCAACCCCCATCCCTCTTCAGGGCTGGAGCAAGCAAAGGTAGTAAAGTACTGGGGGCCAAGAAATGGAGTTTGAAGAATTTGTTGACTTCAATGATGATGTAGCAGTATGTGGAGGTCTAATGGATTAAGATATCCTAGCTTCTGTTCAACCCTCAAATCCAGCTGAATCTGTTCAGACGAAGCAGCTGAAGATGAGGCGGATAAACAAGAGGAGAGTGGTCAACCTGAACTATCAACAAAAGACGCAAGAGAAGCTATTGATGTTATTTCGAGGAGAAAAATTGTTTAGATGAAAGTATAGTGAACAATTTTGTTTAATTATATTCCACAAAGTATCGGCGAGTTAGATTCCACTTTGGACCATTCACGTAGGCAAACAATCAAAAATTGATAACTCTTTCAAGTCTTAATTGCAATTTTTAATTTTTTGTGAAATATTGATCTGTTATGTATAATTTTCTAAAACTATATGTATAAGTGATTTAATACATACATGATTTTATTTTGTTAAATTTTTGCCGTCTGTTTTTGACCTAGACCAATATTGAAAAATATCTTCAGTTATGTTAACACTGATTTGTAATATGGAGGTTGGCCATAATAATCTTCGTTTTAAAGAACAAGTTATCTCAGAGCGAGGAGAAACCTGTATAATAAGAATAACGGCAGTATTAAACCTTGATAAAATGCACCTCTTTATTACAGATACCTTGATAAGACGAATGTTTTCTGTAGCCCTGGAAATTAATCTTATCGAGGTTCGACTGTACATAATATAAAGTATATCTGAACAAAAACAATTTATTCTCTCACATTGATTGTACAGATAAATTTCAAATCCGGGTAAATGAATTATCTAGAATTGATAAACAATTGGTGACCGATTTTAAGCAAATGTGCAACATAGTTTCTATTTTTTTTTTTAATCTACCCGAGGGCTGCCAATTTGAGGAGATGAAGTGTTTAGATCATAGCATAATAGTAACTTTGTGATGTGCCTTGAATTGATTGCTAAGTATAATTCTTCTATCAGCTCACGTTTTGTGCTATGGAAGTCCAGGTAGTGGGAAGTCTCATATGAATCCATTAATTTGCATCGAACCTATTAAAGTTATAGAAGGTAAAGTGGTTTCTAATACTATTGAAAATTTCATGTTGTGTAAATATTATTCAGTAATAGTTGAGTTGGCTTATTGTGCAGTTTGTACATGAGAAAGGAAAGACATGACAAATTTATAACATTCCTAAAGAATTCTGGGGACACAGGTGAAAATCGTACAGACACAGTGTAACAGAATCTGGTAAGTTTTAACAGTTCAAATATACTTAGTAAGTATTCTTGTCTGCAAGACACACTGAAAGTAATCAATCCACTGGGTTTCTACATTTCCTGTATGGTCACTCAGGAAATTTGAGTGGTTCTGGAGCAGCAGTATTGAAGTAAATATACAGAATGCTTTATCTTTCACAGAACATGTTTAATTATTTTTCTAGATCACCACATAAATGAATTTTGTTTACATAATTTTTTGGTCAAAAGTTCAACACTGAAGAGATTAAGTCAGACTTGTTGGAATACTAAAGAAGAAACATTTAGATGTATAAATTTAACGTAACTATGGTAGGAAGGGTTGCTTCAGTTAGAATGTTGAATTTAGCTACAGTTCATCTTCCTTTTATTGCAGATCTGGTATCTGATGATGAAGACTTGACTGCTGGAATCTGGGGTCATGTTCGTCTGAAGAGATCAACAGAAAGTTGTCGATGAAGAAGTTGAAAACGAACCTTTACATCAATTGTGCACGTGATGAGACTGGCACTTTACCCATTTATAGGTGTCTCTGACGTCGAAACAATGTAAAGGTTGTAGGGACATTGGGGGAGGAATTCCCTCCTACAGTACCAAAGTCCCTCATATTGCAAACTACCTCGTAATGCGTGTCCTACAATGTCGTACTGCAATTCAACTACAACATAAGGTGAAAACCAACTTTTGTTTAACCCTGGATCTGGCAGTTGAAATTCCTATAATGGCAGGTACTATTTTGCTAGTACACCTTTATTAAAACCTATGTAGAATATTTATTATTGAAGTAAAGTAAAAACTATTAAACTTACATATTTTATTTTTCAGTACAAAACAAGTAATATTTATATGCAGTTGAATTCATTTTTTTAATATAAATTGAGGTTTTTGTTTTCAATTTAAGTGAAAAACTAAAAGTAAAACAAAAAAAAATCCAAAAGTAAAGCTTTATAACCATTCTATGGCAAGATTCTACACCATTTGATGGCAAATTTCACAAGAAAAAGTTTGACAAAGTTTGATACTAACACAACTCTAATAATATTTCGAAAACCAACAAAATACTAATAACTAGTGTTTTGTCTAATATTACAGAAATGTCGCAAAGATGGTTGCGTCGGTCTTACTTCGCAACATACATTAAAAAAAATAGATGTTTATGATGTTTAAAGCAGATGATTTTGTTGAGAAAGAAATTCTGAACGCAGTGATGTAGTCAAACTCATTTCTAAACGAATTTTCTCATGGCAAAAGTATGTAAAAAGTAATAATAAGTAGTAAAAAGTCCTGTTTTTTTCGCATTGTCTCAAAGTGCGCGACCAAACAGGACAAACGAACATTTGTACTGCAACTTTATAATTTTGCTGAATACTTATTACGCATTATTATTCTATAAACTATAAACAAAATTAATCTGTGAAACATCCCAATTAATTTAGTATATTATTTGTCCTACCTAAGTTTTATTTTCTATAGCAAAAGTTTGATTAAATAGATGACTGCAAAATTGACTAGTAACTAGTCGTTCAACATTGGAGAAACATTTTTTAGGGACTAGTCACAAATCCTCTAACAGATAGAGGGTTAACAAAACTTCAAACTAAAACACAATAATAAATTCAATAGAATGCTGTATTTTTGGCCATTTAAATTACTAGTGCAGAGGGTCGTACAGGCTTCAAAGAACAGCTAGGTTAACTATTAATTTCACTGAGATAACCTTAATGTCAGTGATAATTTTATTGCAACATTTGATGAACACCTAAAATTGCCCTTCATACGAGTTATAACTACCTATGTAAAGGGTGACCTCGACGTTACCATTTAGAATTCGATTAGCGTAAAGTATGACATTTCAAAGAATATCAAACTAATGTATTAGGGAAAACCTGTTGCATTAGTCTTATTTGATAAAACTAACCTCTTATTTGTGTTTGTTTATTCAAACGAAATTGTAATTTTCCAGATACTACAGAACCGGCATAGTAAACAGCATTTGGGATATCTAATACAATCTTAAAATTTTCTATTCCCATCTCTAATAAATTCTTATAAGAACTTATGTAGCATGAAAACACTCAGAACACAACTAGATAACAGTGACAGTCGACACGACAGGAGTGCAACAAACTCAACGACAAACTACACCATCTACAAGGAAAATACGGCACTTCGACGTACAATGCAACGCAAAATGAATCAAGACGAGCGAGAGATGAATCACGAATCAACTTTTACTGCGACACAACACTAAACAGCTGAACACTAAAAAAAAAATACTTTGTTTTATTTATAAGGCACAGTATTGTGATCATAAAACTGTAGAGCTTTTGTACTTTCTTACAAAAGTAGTATTTTATAAAGTGTGTTTACAATAGAGATCTTGTACAAGCTACGTGTATAGCTCTAAAAATGTCTGCAGTAATGATTTTGTCTAATTAATGTTTAATTCAGCGAATTAAAAGATAATTGATTATTAGTTTTCCTTCTAAATATAAATGTTAGTTCTCCTTTATTTAATAATGAGAACGTTTATTCTTTCCATGTTTTGATTAACGCTGTGGCTATATGGCCGGCTACCGTCTGTAGATTAGACAGACGGGCAATGGGTGGTGACGTCAACCGTGACGTAACGGAAGGGCGCCAACAACTGTCACCTTTACACCACTGCCTTAGAAATATAAAAAACACAATTTGTAGACTATTTTATTAATTGCATATTATGCGTTGGTAACGTATTGAACGGTAATGTAATAAAAGTGTACGCTTAAATAAATTAAAAAGAAGAAATATATAACTAAAAATTAACCATGTACCAGAATCTACACTTCGTAGTTTATTAAGATATAGTTTTGTTTCTCGCAATTTTACTGGAATGTTTCAATTAATAGTCATTAAGAGAAATCATAATTAATTATAAATAATTTTTGTCATATTAAATATGTATGTCATTTAATAGCATAAAACAACTGGAACATTTGTTTTATGTACTAATAACACTCAAATGGTTATGATTTCATTGTATATTGTATGTAAGTGGTAAGAGGGAAATTAGTCTCTCGTCTTGAGATATTTGAAAATTCTTCCATTTACCGATTAAAAATAGTTTTATTATTAATCACTTATGTATTATCGGACTTTAGCAGGACTGTAAGTTCTTATAGAAGGGATCTTGGTACAGTTTAAAGTATATAGCATACAGTGTACATCACTACATAACTTTTCTATTGTTTTCGGCAAAATACTGTCTGTTATACAAACGTCTGGATGAGTCAAACAGATGTAAAGTAACACTTAAACTGGAACTTGAAATGTTATACATCAATGTATAATTCTCATTCATTGTTATAAAACACAGGGATGTGTCATTACGATAACAGATAGGATTATCTAGAAAAGTTGGCATCTTACACGAAAGAATTTTGAGCTGTTGACTTACCATAAAAAGAAGCCTGAATATGTTCATTAAGATGTGACTGGCCAAAAACGGAAAATTGCGTTAAAGCAATAACAGTCTAGAGAAAGTTATAAGAGTTGTATACGACATCTCAACGAAACAACTGATGGCATCTCACACCCAGCACAACTGTCGTAGATCTAATGCATTTAACGTGGATGATACAGACAGTTCTTTTCATTACCACAATCCCTTCCGCTTTCCCATTACTGTACAATAAATTTCGGGGACTGATGTTTCCTCAAGCTCAAAATTCTTATTTAACCAAAAACGATCATGAAAATTCCTAAAATTGACTCTAAATATGAAACTTGAATTATTAATTATAATTAGGAGAGGCAAACTAAAATAAACCCGTAGAATGCATTATAAGAAAATTATTAAAATGGAATTAACTGAGAACTTACAATATTTATTAACTTTCAAAAAATGAGTAAAAATAAGTAATTCACTTAATAGAGTTGTAAGAGGGATTGGACGTAAGTCACCAATGCGGTATAATGCTGTTACTAAAATGTGACAAATAGGTCTTTGTAAGCATCCAAATTAAATATTTAGTTATAAAGTTTGCATGATAATGTTTACACGGATCAATACTGTGCACTTTATAACCAAAGGATAAGATCACTGTATATTTCTAAAGATTTACAATTTTATACGTAGGCTACTTGTAATTTAATTTTTGTTGGTATTCACACTTATGGAGTTTAATCACAACTATGAAGTTTGGTGCACAATATTGAGTACCTATATTTAGGGTATAGACCTATTTCATGAAATATAGTTCTTCATGAAATGCAAAATTGTTCTCGAATCACTTATTCTTAATTGAATATGGTCCGTATTTTCTTTATTATTGATAAAAGTTTTCAAGTGTTCAAAAGAACTAAACATTCTACAACCCGCCATTTTAATAACAATGCACAGTGCTAGAGCTACTTCAAAACCTTTGGCGTCACAGTCTGTGACGTCATAGTCGTTCCCGTTCTTTGAAACCAAGACCGGTGACCGGGCATATAGCCACTCCGAACAAGAATACACCTTTGAACACGGCCTATCTCACGCCGTTATCCCCATATCTGCCTGTATGTGATTTTTTCAAAAAGCTTAAGTTACTCTCAGAAGTTACTTAAGATGAAGCCATAAAACTTGGTATGAATATTGATGGATCTTGAAAGTTTAAATAATTTCGGAAAAGATTAATTTTTGTATAAAATCCTTTTTTAAAGACAATCATTTAAAAATTTGAAGCTGAATATCTAACAAAAATTATTACAAAACTGTAAAAGAAAATTTTTAAGGAATTTAGTATCTATAATTTATGACATGAAGATTTTTAGATCAGACAACTATTAACTGAGAACTTGAAATTTTTATCGAATACAAATTTGCTTGTTATTAATACGAAATTAAACATTTAAACTAAAAAAGAATTGTAATCCTTCTTTAAAACGCCCTTATAATAGGATAAATAATTGAGAAATCACATTTATTAGTTGTGTAGGTTTAATGTTGTACAATCACTAATTATAAGCTGATTGTAATATTGACGGTTTATTGTTGGGAAACAAACGTTTTTATTTTTTATTGGTTAGAGTTCATTAATAATCAAAAACCGCGAGATTCAGATGTTTTCTAGGCAAAGTTTTGCTGTTTACGTTGCTATTATTGTATATCTTATTTAATTTCTTAATACACCATAATACCTATTTATGCAAATGAAGAGTTAACAGACGTTCATTTTATTTATGGATTGGCTGATGGAAACTCGCGAGAGGCAGTGCGACTCTATGCATAAAGACAATTTAACAGAAGAAACCGTATATAGAAACGTTCGCAAGTGTTCATAGGTCTCTGAGGGACTGGGAAACTTTACGCAAATTGAGAAGTTGACCCGTGCAATTTCAGTGACTATATTAAGAGCTCGACAAAGTATATTAAATGCCGTTGAAGAAGGCCCAAGTAAGTGTCAGAAGGTTGTCACAGGAGGAAGGAATATTGTGAAAATCCTCTTGTTTGGCGTATTGTTAAATTTCAACTGTTATATTGTATCCTTATAATATTCAAAGAGTCCAAAGTTATCTTAAACAGACTTCCAGCCTAGAACGAATCTGTGTGAATGGCTTTTGAGAAAAGATGTTTTGTTTCCATTATGTCTGGCAAATGTTTTGTTTATTGATGATGCAGGATTTTTGAGAGAAGATATTTTTGTTTATTAAAATAATTGCTTTTGAGGACTAAACTGAGTGCCATATTTGGACTTACAAAACGTGCTACCTGAACTATTAAAAGATATGCCTCCATACAAAAGATTCAGTGTGATTTATGCCGGATGGCGGTCCTGCCAGGTCTCTTGATCTAAACGCATTTGAGTTTTTTGTTTGGGGTTACCTTTGGTATAGCAAACACCTGTGGAAAGTATTGAAATGTTTAGGAAAAGACTAGTGAATGGCTGTATTACGATTATACAGAAATCAGGGGTATTTGCACGAATAAGAAATTCTATGAGAAATTAACTTGAACGATGCATAGACATGAATGGTGGACAAATTGAGCACATGCTTTAGGATCGCTGTTATTTTTTTAAATCTAACTAAATGGTATCCTTGTTACAGCTATTAGTTACAAGAAAGAGCACTAGGCCTCCCTTATCACACATAAATTGCTCATACTGTACCTTTTTTTGGAAAAATGATTTTATTTTAAAAATTTTAAATATTTTACTAAGGAAGTTTTATTTGAAACAATTAAATTTTTTAGTTAATAGTTGTCCTACCTTAAAAATCTTTATGCCATAATTTGTACGACTAAATTATTCAACGTTGTTGTCTCTTAGAGGTTTTTACTAAAATGTAAGGTTTTTGAAATATTTAGCTTTAAAAATTTTAAAAGGAATGCTGTACAAAAATGAAACCTTTAAGAATTGTGCAAAATATCAAGAGCAAGATTCATGCCAAGTATCGTGATTTTATCTTAAGTTACTTCTGAGATATTAATCTTTTTTTAGAAATCACATACAGATAGATGGACGAAACACATAGTGAGATAGACAATATGTTCACATCTGACATCTTTTGTTTGTATACCTTTGGAATAACCTCCTGAAGTTTAGCAACATGCATACGGGACACTCTGTATTCATGAGAAGTGGTAGTGTTCGAGTCAAGATCCTTTCCCATATTGTTTACATAAAGCTTTATTTTGGACCGTTGCCACTACGGTTGAGTAAAATACCTAGTTATTTCTGTATAAACTTTTTATTGAATTTAGGGTCGTTGTGAAAACGGCCCATCTTTTGAGATATTCAAAACATTGGCAAAAAGAAAAGTTGTTACGATCTCTGTTGGACAATCGACCCTTTTCATTTAATTATAAGTGGGTGTAACAACGACATTAGAAGAAAAGCTCAAATACAGAACTAGAATTGTTGTCAAGACGATTCATAGAGTAAACCTGTATTATTAGTTATTTTCTCAAAAACTATCGTTGAGCCAACGATTAGTAATATAAAAGACATGGCACACAGTGCCGTCCCTAGGGTGGAACGAGTCGAGCGGCGGCCACGCAGTGAGGCTTTGTTCTAGTCAAAAATGAATACACTTTTCTAAATAAGTAAAAGTGTTGGTTGAATTAAAATAATATATTAGTAATATACACGCCTAAAATATCTATCTGATTAGTGTCAACTCCACAAAGGCTACCGTGATTGCCTTTACAAGAGAGCGTCAGTTGAAGGGTGTTGGTCCATTCTTATTGAGAGGCTTTTCCATTGAGTTAGTCCCAAGTTAAGTACTTGGGCGTAATCCTTGAGAGGGTCCTTAACTGGGGACCACATTTGGAAAGAGTTATCGCCAGAGGGAAATGGTCTTTAGTGCAATGCTGACATGTGCTAGGTGGGTCTTGGAGACAAGCAGAGGTTTTTGTATTGGCGGCTGTATGTCTCCGTGGTTAGACTTGCACTAATGTTTGGGGCTGTTGTCTGGTGGTCAAAGACGTAGGCTTGACTGTTGCCTAAACCTTGCCCGCCTGGAAATTCTAATTCGAGCTATGGCCATGAGGAGTGCCTTTTGTCTTCAGCAGGCGGGACTTTGGTCGGCCTCGGGCTGCAGCAGTGGGCACTGCTAAATTAGCATCTCTGCATGTAATCTTTGATCAGATGCCACAAAGAGTTTCTTTCAACAAACCCTTCAGGATTGTTATACCTTCTAGGGAAGCTTGGTCGGAGGGAAGGAAACCCCTTCCACCAGCGGAGCTTGATTGGTTTCCAGACGGCTCTAAAACGGAAAGTGGCACAGGCACCGGAATTATGGTGGTGTGAGACCATGTAAGGAGCTGGTGGTCCCTGTAGGTCCTTACCCCACAGCTTTTCAGGCAGAAGTCACAGCCATTATGGAGTGTGCTCGTGAGAATATTCGTCGGTGGTAAATGAGTAAGACGATTTGCATTTTCACATATAGCCAGGCAACATTGAAGACCCTGGACTATTTCGTGTTCAACTCCAAACTTGTCTGGGATTGCTATCAAGTCGGTTCTTCCCATGTCAGGCAGGATCAATAATATGACTGTTGGGCTTCTGATGATGAGGGGATCTCTGGGAACGAAAGAGCTGATGCACTGGCCAATTTGGACTTGGTGTCCATTATGATGGGACCTCAACCGTTCTGTGGCATTTCTAGGTGTGAATCCTTTGGGGCTGTCTCAAAAAGGGGGTGAACCCATAAGAGAAGGTGGAGGTTTCATCCGGTTCTGAGAATGAGCAAAATTGTTCTAAAGACGCCTTCCCCTAAGATGACCTTCTCTCAATAAGTAGATTGGTGTTTTCTTGGGTTAGGGGTCTGATCACGGGACATGGTCACCCGAGGAAGCATCTTCACAGATTCCGGAGGATCCACTCTATAGAATGTGTGATGAGCAGGTGGAAAACCTACTCTTGCATAGCAAGGGAGCGGTACACCATCTTTGGTAGTCTAAACAAAGGTACCGGTAGCGAATTAATCTAGGTCCTAATCGGTTGTTTTTTGGCAGTTTGTAGAACTGCTGAAACCGTTAACTGATTAGCCTCATGGTGTACTTCCAGGGTGCGCAAAAGGCACTTATGGGTTAGGTGCATGGCAATAGGCCACCCCATAAAAGAAGCTCTAGTAAACCAGCTAGGAAGTCAATATTGAAGTACAAATATTATACTTTATGTTACTTCACAGTTTTAACATAAAGTTGACTCTTAAGAGCAAAGAGCATATTTGGAAAAAGTCATGATTTTTTAATCTTTTCTGTACGGGTGCTGTTAGATTCTCCATACTTCCATGTGATTAATTCCAGAGTGACTGGCTTTTTCTTCTGAAATAATTTCTAATGGGTTTTCGTAAAATTCTAGATTAGGGTTTCTAAAAACTCCTTATTTAAAAATTGAATTATGTTGTATTTGTTGGTTATTAATTAAAAATCACACTATGTAGTCTATGTAATGAAACTACTGTGTATCTTTTTAGTTTTATCAAAATGATTAAAATAAATAATTACCACATAAGTTATTACGGATACTGTATTAATTATAAGTTTTATGTTCGAATTCTACAAAATAAATTATTCATGACTGTATTTTTTTTAGATTTCATCCCCAATACTTCAAGAGGCATTAAAAAAAAATACCAGTTACAAACATTATAATGTTTTGAAGTAAAAATAGAATATGAACACGACAACAAAACATAAATATAAAAAAATACATAATAAATTAAAAAATTCAGATATACATGCAATCAGTCCATACCTATATATGAAATACCAAATAATGAGCAGTCTTTTTATATCCATACTGGTAAAACCTCTGGATAGTTTACATGTATACATAATATTTTACTCATTTTTAAAGAGAATTTTTTCACAAACAAGTTTTAAATCTCAATTACTACATAATATTTATAAAGCACTAAGCATTTAATTAAATAGATTCTTGTACAAAGAAAGGAATAATTGGATAAATGTAAGTTACTAAGATAATGCAATGGAATGATATTTTTTCAAACAGAGTGTCTTCAAACTGAGAAGCTGACATGATACGATCACAGTAGTTAGAAGACAAAGAGTGGAGAGAGAAAGTTACTCCTTGACATGAATATACAAGACAATTACTGCAATAGAAAAAGTGCTATAAGTCCTTGCATACAAAATATATACATGTATCTTGTATATATGTATATCCTATATATGAAGGGGTAAAGAATAAAGAGAAATAACAAGTAACTAAACAAATTTTATTAATTTAATTTTGTACCCAAAATGATCAAATACCATTATACGTAAATAATAAAAAATACAAACTTTAAACAAATAACATTATAAGCATACAATAAATTTTTAAAAAATGGTATAACTTAACTTATTACAAAATATTCAACATGCATACAGGGTCACTCTGAAAGTTTGGATATATCAGCAGACAGTGTATACTGTAATAATCTTATCAGCCTTAACTGATTTTCCGAGGGCCTGCCAATCAGTGCGTGACAACTTTCATTCATGAGTGAACTTGTGCGGTTTGTTCGGAAATGTCAATTTCGTGGTTATGGAGAGACCATTTACGGGCAATGATTTTTTACGATTGTAAAATCAGTTTGTCTCAGGAGTATGTCGAACATTCAAAAATTGCCTTTGTTTCTGGTTCAATTTTACTGTTATAGGTAGTATAGTAGGTAATATTATAGAAGAGACTGTAATTCGCTTCAAGAGTACAAACACTCAGGAAGGCTGCATTTCACCGTTACTGAAGAAAACATTGATCAGGTCTGCAATATGATCCAAAAGGACAGATAATGCATTTAATTAATGATTTAAGCTTCCCTAGGGATTTTATCTGCAGTAGTGCAGATCTGCAACATTGCATGACTTTTTAAAAAGGTTTCTCAATGGGTACCTCACAATTTTACAAATGAGCAATTTGACATTTGAGCATGTGAGAATCGGCCAGCAGACCTACCAACTGATTAATAATTGTGATCATCAGATTATTTCCAATATTGTTACTGTTGATGATGTGTACACCATTCTATGTCGTTCCAACTGAAGAAGAGTTTTGTATGGGTGTTTGAACACAATGGTCAAGGAACAATGATTGTTTGAAGGTTATTTTTGACGATGGAAGGATTGTGAAGGAAACAGGATTTTTTCGTACATTTGCCATCGTTCAGTGAAACAAGAAATCAGTAACACTATGTTTTGAGATCTGCAATCTGATCTCTTCTTCAGGTAAAGAAGTATTAGGTTAGTTCTTTATCTGAAGAAGAGATCAGATTGCAGATCTCGAAACGTAGTGTTAGTGATTTCTTGTTTCACTGAACAAGGAACAATGATTGTTGAAGAAGGTAATGTACACTGTTTACTTCAGGAGCAATGGACTAGTGAAGGCTATAAGTTGGAGGGACAAAAGACTGACATAGGAAATTGGCACAGTTGCTTGGCAGACTAGAGCATTAGGGTTAATTCTGCACCACAATTCCTATTCTCACACTTCTGGAAAAACTTTGGAGTTTTCGGCCTAAAATGGAACAAAAACGGTTAAGAACCACCCTGATTCAACCAAACTCATTATGTGAGACTACTGATTGTCCTTCAATATGAAAAAAAAAAAAAAAAAAAAAAAAAAAAAAAAAAAAAAAAAAAAAAAACATTTGCGCGGTTCTCACTTGGGAACTGAAATTGATTATGAGATTCGTATATATTTTTACAGAATTCCAAAATGGAGTGGTTAATTGCTTTCAACTTCAAAGAGCATTGATACTGGAGAGGATTACTTTAAACACGCCTAATGATTAGCTAGTCTAGCACAACTCTTCACATATCGCAACACTTTCAGAGTGACCCTCTTACTAATAAAACACTGGTTTATGAATATGTGGTAAAAGTGAATTTATTTTGGTATATCAAATAAAAACCACATAAAAACATTGAAATTACATACCAGTACAGCACCAAAAAGATCTGATCAGTCTTATACAATTACATAATACAACCTTAAATTAAAAGCAACAAATCTTAACTAAAGAGTACCTAAAACATAAAAATAAGTGATTGTTACTGATAAACATAACCTAAATATTACGATTAAATTACCATCAGAGAGCAGCGACAGACTGAGCTTGATTATTAAGTATCTTCTATTTCTGCCAATTTCTTGAAACTGCTTTAAGATATGTTGTTGTTTTTACTCAAAAGTATATATATATATACTTAAAGTAAGTACTAACTAAGTATATAATATATATAGTTTTTACATCATAAAATGAAGAATTTGGGTTTGTTATAAAAACTTTCTGGTAGAAAGAAAGAAATTGCAATATATACTTATTGTCATACAGTTTTGTTACGAAACCGAAACTTTAGTGTTTCTAGCTTCTACAAAGAATGTTTTTCAGTATAAATCAAGATACTCAAAGAATGACAAATATATCTAAGTAAGGAATTAATTATTTCAACATTTCGTAAAAATAATTCTTATCGCTATACTACAATTACCTAAAAATACTACATATTGACAAAATACAACTGATTTATTGACCAATAAAAATAAAGAGTATTACATACTATTCCAACATTTGTTGAAATATAAGTATTACAGAATTATGTTTTAATTGGTGTATTCAATATCCAATTGTACTTTGCACTAAAGAAAATAAACTAGATGATTGATGTGGACGGACGGTGTGTTTCTTCGACACCCCCTGGCTCATGGGATCAATTTGAATTTAAATTTGAGTAAAAATGAAAAGAAAAATGTTTTAAGTTGTTTCCATTTGCCGGTCATTACAAAATGATACATAACTTGACTTTTTGTAACCGAAAAACTTACAGTAGTAATGCTTTAAGAGCTTGCGGCCATCTTGCTTGTAGATCTATAAGAACAATATTAAACCTCAGACATATTTAAAATCTTCTTTTTAGTTATAGAATACCTAGTGGGAAATGTATCATTTTAAGATATAATTAATAACCATCCAAACTTTTTTTAGTTTTTATGATATCCCTAGGGTTATTCAGGAAAATTCTCAATAATTTTTGTACTTCCTTGTTTATATGTTTAAAAGTACATGTTACAAAAAAAAAACTAATAAAATGAGACATCTCCCATAATGTTATAGCCAAAAATTAGGTCGTAACACTGCATGAGGTTCGACACTTGTCTTAAAAGCCGGCTTTTAATAATAGTATTTAATATCAACAAAGTCATTAACATGAAAATTAATATCTTTATTTTCAATAACGAGAAACTGTTCTGAAGCTCTTACTCAAATCTTGAAACTAGGGATTTGGCAATTCAGCGCTTTGACCGTGGCCATGCGCTGAAAAAGCAACTCCTTGAAACCAGGGGATGCTAGTTTATAATATCAAGGGTCTCATGGAATAGGGGCGAATAAGCCCCTTTTTTTCCGATTTGGGGTTTTTTCATATGTTACATTATTATGTAACATACGAAAAATGTTACGAATGTGTTAAATGTTACATCATTACGCATCTTATATTAAGTTTTTATACAAAAATATTTTGCAGTTTATTTTTTATGATCAAAAAACAAAGGGCGTATGAACTACCTTTGCCAAGTGGCGCCATGGAAAAGACGTGTATGTGCATACATACACCTTCTGATTCCCTATAATAGCTTCATGGAAGAAAGACGTATGAACCATTAGGAATTTATACGTCAAAAATAATTTTAAGAAAGTTGCCTGCCTTGTACTTTGAAGCCATAACATAATATAAAAACATTGCAAATTTAGCAATTTCATATTTGTTTTTCCTCTATGAAACAGTTGGCAGTCAGCTGTTGGATTGTCACAGCTGATGCTGAGCAAATCCTGATTACTGTATTATTCTTGTTACAGGTGTTAGTGTTTATAAACTATTTTGTTTAAGCTGGAAAAGTTTCATTTAGTACAATATTAATTAAACAAAATCTGTTAGTACCTAATAAAGAAAATGTTAGGCCTAACGATAATGTATAAGCTCATTCTACTCCAAAGCCCATGAGACAAAAACGGAATAAAAACAAAACTGTTTTTTTTGTTACAGTACAATTTGGAAAAAGGCTTAAACTCCCATATTCCATGAGACCCTCGATATCATTTTGTTGTAAGTAATCATTTTGATTACTACAACTTAGAAAAGCAACAAAGCTTTTCAAATATAAACTTCTGGTGTTCAAGCATATCTAAAAGTATCAAATTTTCTTCAGAGAAATCCTGATAGAATAATGAATCACTAGTGCAGATAGCTTATCACCTAAGGAAGTCCATTCTGTACAGGTGGTCTGTACACCTTGCTCTTTGTAAACATACAACTAACTCCTCTTCTCTAAAGACAAAATACTAATATTTACAAAATTAAAACAATTAAGTTTTGAAATTATCGAGAAGTTTGATCTGACTAATAGTCATGGAGAGAGTTGAATAATATCCATAAACTTAATAAAGAAGGAAAGAAACAACTGTGCTACAAACAAACTCTGCATAAAATCTATACTTTAGTTAGTCAAGCACAGTTTATAAAAATCCATAGAATAAAAAATTATACAAGTACAAAAATTCACTCACAAATTTCTGCTCACAAATTCATACTACTAAGAGAATACAAACGTACAAATTAGCTCTTATTTCTAATAAAATTTTTTTGTAAATTCTCCACTAAAAGAGTCAATGAAAATATTATACTAAGTCTAGTAAACGATAATACATTACATAAACTAAACTTACTCATGGTACATAAATATACAGTAAAACCATTTATATAACAATATAAAAAATCAGTCTTATTCTTGATACTTGTTTAAACATTATTTTGTATACAACAAGGCTTTCAATCTTATTAGGTACATTCTCCTCTAAACTTTTCAAAGTTGGTCGTATTTAGGTGGGTGGCTCTGACATCAGACGATTAAGCTGCCTGTCAATATGTATTCGGTTGGGAATGAAATTTAAGAGCTACTTCTTTGTAACTATACAAAAAAAGTAGTTTTGAAAAAAATAATTTAAACCGAAAATAGCCAGTAGTGTTTTATTCCCACATATCCTTTCCTACCCCTTACATATTTTACACTGCCAACAGCTTAAAGAATATAAACACAATAATTATTTTACAGCAACCGAAAATCTTGTTTCCTAATACTTAAACTTCAATAAATCTTGCATCTGAGTATATGAATGAAAGAAAAGAAAATCAAAAGTGATTTCGTCCAAAAGTCTAATCTATTATGCAGTATACGACTCCCACACCGACTCCATAGAGACTTATTAACCCTCCTGCAAAAGTATGCAGAGGACAATGATTTACTCCAGTCATTGTTCTAGGACCTGCTAGTATAGTCCTCTCTTTTCATCTCCACATGAAAATGGATGGTGGAAAAGGATAAAAATTAAAAGAGAAATGAATGATGGAAAAAAATCGTACCCATTAAAGACCCGTTTTAATTTACTCACTTCCTTCGGTGCCTAGGCTACTTATCATATGGACTACCTGATCCATATAGCTCCAGGCTACTCTAGTGGCCATCTTGTTTCAGCTATTTATATGGCTGTCTCATAGAGCCCTAGTCGTCATTTCTTATTTTTAAAACTGATCATGCAAGAGGAAAAGAATTATCTTGGAAAAAGATAATTTTAATGAAATGAACTCTTAAAAAAGATGCTACTAGCTTCAACATCCTTTTCATGATTACCATAAGAAACTCCTTCCTCTCCTTACCAAAATATCAATAAAACCCACACTTTAATCTTCATGATCTTATCAGAATTTATTGTCAGTTTCAACCAACTACTCCTATGTCACAAATTTCCTAACAAGCATTGCTCAGAGCTGTCATCATCAGATCAAATTTGTATTACATGTGCAACAGTCTCTAATACTAATACATACTATCCTCCTATGCCGACAGCAGCACAAGCTTTCAATGCTTATATGCCGACAGCACAACAGCCCAATACCGTACCACAGACCATGATAAATGAACATATAGACCGGCCTGGAAAGTATCTGATATTTTGATATTACTGAAAGACTAAGATCGCAATTAAACTTTAGTCTCCTTCAGAATTATATTATCTAATGGGCATGATGCACTTGTTCAAACAATCCTTCCCATTTCAAGAAACAAATTTCAGAGTTCACCTTTGGGATAGCCATTACCTTAGTCGCCACATTCACTTTGACCTCTTCAACGGTTTTACATCTGGTTCCTTTGAGCGAGGATTCCAACTTCACAACAGCCAAAAGTTGGGGTCAGTGGTTACAATTTCTTACAAACCTTGTGTTAATTCAAACGCTACTTAATTTTATCATTTGTGAGTAATTTTAGGACGAACTTCGCAACCAGTTGTTTTAACGATTGAACACAATTACAGCAATAATGGTTTTTGGTACCGTATGTTGAAATCTTTCTGCAACTCACGAACTGTTTGGTTTGGTTTTCAGCGATTGTTTGATTTGATCGCTAACGAGACATGTTTAGACTGACAGCAGACTTATTACAGGCATGAGTGACAGCTAATCTCGGTGCAATCAGGATGGCACAGAAATGGTAAATCTCTGAATCTGATAACACTAGTTGCTGCAGATAAAGAGTAATCATTGAATAATTCCCAGAATCCTTGTAAATCCAACCAATGCTGTTGAGATATCAACTTTCGGATTCAATCTGAATTCAAAACTATCCATACAACAGTACAATATGCCAGATGGATGCTTATTCTGCATTAGAATTCAAAATCGTCCGATGTCACAGAAGCCTAAACATGAACTTCATACACCAACAATGTAAAATCTGCTGTAAGATAATTATTTGTTCCTGATAATTAAACATCATAACTGTAAAAATAAAGCGTAACAAGATGCAATTCAGTCTCAAAATCTCTTATTATGAACACTTCTTCAAATACATTTCTGTTACAAAGCAATGCTCAGGAAAAATTTTGCTTACAGAATAGGAACTGTGTTGCTATCACAGATCATGCTATATATTGAGCAAATAAGGTAGAAAGATCAGTATATAAACAATATCTAATCTATTATAAAAAGAGGATATAATATAACGTACCCGTAATGCAAAACCTTATCTAATCTAATATGGCTAACAATCTAACATTATTGAATTGAATAACATCAATATATAAAATTAGTAAGTACATGTTTAGTACAATATTGCGCATAATCAGGTAAGAAGCCTAATCACAACCATAATCCAGTCACAATAACATTAAATATAAACTTGTTTTGTGAACTTTCAGGTACAGTTGTTATACATTTAAAGTGTAAAATGACCCATTTGCAGCATTTTAGTTCTCATATGAGTGAGATTAGGAAAAGGCTATCTCAAAAGTATTAGAAATAATTTTAAATTTATATACACTAAATACCAGATATTATACCAAATTGAAATTGATATAAATAACTCAGAAAGCTGCTAGGGTTTTCTCTTAACAACAAAACACTAAAAAGTAATTATTTTTTGTACACAACAACAATTTTATTTGCATTGCAGTAACTAGTACATATCACAAACGTTTTTTATTACAAATTCACTTACGTTATGGTGAAATTTATTATCAGAAATCTTATTAAATTAACTGAAAGAATTAAGAAATTAAAATTTAAGTAAAACCATCATCACAAACACACATCTTATGTATTGTTAATAAAAATTGCTCAAGAAACATCTTATTCTTATTTTATGCCCTTTTCAGTCTTCATTGCAATACATGGTTATTTAGAAATATGTACTGTAATTTCCAACTACCACATATTTTATATCAACGAATAAGAATTAAAAAAATGAAAGCATTGAGTACAATATAAAATTTAACATAGCTTTAAGAATAAAAAGTACAAGGTGTGTTTTATAAGTAAGTACCATTTTAAAATCTTGCAGCTGCAGTGGTATCCCACGCTTGTACATTGCAAGCCTACATCTGTTGGCAAGTTTGGCAAAAATTTATTATTTTTACTTCTGTTTATGGATATTTAAAATTCCTCTCATTTGAAGGTTAACACTGCAATGACAACAATAGCGTCAAAAGATCATGTTGCAGTCACTATTATATAGGGTAGCAAATTTCTCTGATGATGCTATAAAAAAGGTTATTGTTTGGTATGGTAAGTATGGCAGAAGTAAATGGTTCTGTATGCTGGCTGCAGTTGTGAAGAAGAGAAGACAAGAAGAAGCATGCATATAAAAATAAAGCTGTTACAAAAAGTGACTTGTTTTTGTATATATTAAAATGGTACTAACTTTTAAAACATGCCTCGTATTTCCTTAGCAACTATTGGTTATTTGGATTAAAGTCCCTATAAAATTATTCCACTAGTAAAAGACTTGAATAAGCGTATTTTTACACTGCAATATACGAGTTCTGTTCAAAAAGTATCAGACTGACTATAATTATGAATGAACGGTCTGATTCAAGGCCTTTAAATAGATACCCGTGTTATGCCAAATATTTAACAATGTTTGTGTTGCTCAAACCATGATTTAGCATTTATACAACTACAACATTTTTCTATCGCATTTTGAAACTCAAAACCTTTCAGTCCAAGTTCCACATTGAGGAACAAAATGACACAAGGAGGAATACCTGGTGAGTTAAAGGTGGTTACTGTTTTCTTCAACATAAAAACAGTATGAAGGTTTCGATGTGCATGAAAATAAAATTTTGCTGTTAATTTTGTTAAGGAATAATCAATACAGGTTCATAAAATTAGCCAAGTAATTCGGCTAAATAACTAATTTGAAATATACAGCATTTAATTTTATTATAATGATTACCATTGGAGATTAAAACTATCTGAATACTTTTTGAACAAATCTCGTAGAATCTGCATTTAAAAACTAATCTAACTTAGAGGAGATCTTTCATTGTAGTATAGACTCAAGAACGTATAACAGAATTAAGGCATAAAAAGGCATCCGTGACTTACAGGCAAAAGTTTGAGCACCAAAATCTGGAAAAGAAAAAAAACAATTAAAAGCTAATAAACTTGTTTACATTACTACCTACAAAAATATTAATAATGAATTATTTTATCAATACTATGAAATCACCATACATATTGAAAAATATAACCAAGTTTACACTAGCAGTGTTGCAAACGAGTAAGATAAGTTACAAATTAACAAAAAAAATTCATTTGGGAGTCAACCAAGGTTCTGTGTGTTTACCACTAATTTTCTAGGTCCCGCTAGACTAAGCCACTTTGCACAAGATTATAAAAGTAAAGGGTCCACATGACTCAACTTCATCTGTAACTTTTGATAAATGTACCATAATACTGGTAACCTCACATTTGACAGAATAACCAACTGATCAGAAACCACACAGCCACACAGCTATGGCAGTCATATTGTTCCACATACGGAAATTGGTATGTTCTGATTAACTAAAGTAAACACAATATTTACAATAAATTTGCTTAACCATAACAGCCGCAGTGCTCTGAATGGGTGGCCTCCGTCTAACCAGAAAGTACAGTGAAATTCACCACCGGTATGTGAACCTTATTCCTAATCAATAAATGAGACCCGAAATTATACTTTATTAAGAACTTTGTGATCTGAGATAGCCACAATTCTTTGAAAGTAATAACATTTAGTTCTGACAAGGAAATTTTGTTTTCACGCAGTGATATAATTTATCAAATTCACCACACAAGATACTGGCAGACAAAAGTTCAGCCCTAACAGTAGGTATGGATTTAATACAGCATTTACTAGGTTATATTATGTTACACTGTTAAGAATTATTTGTTCCAATGCTATATTGAGAAATTACTTTTGTAGTGGCTGAAATCCTATCTTAATGGACAATTTTTTGTTTGAAGTTTGTTTTTGACAATGGAAGAGTTGTGAAGAAAACAGGATTTTTCCAGAAATTTGCCATTATTCAATAATGTTTTTGATGCACAATTTCAGTATTCTGGAATAGACTACATGGGGAAATGTAAATTGCATGTGACTCGTTCTAGGATATTTTAAGTATTCAGTCACACAATAACCTTTACTATTTATTGTACACTAAGCCAAGAATTTTATCATAACATAACTGATCTCACATTGGCTGTACAAGGATTTTTTTAGAAAAGTTATAGCACAGACAGAAAAATCATCTTGATTTGACGAAGGCTCTGTCAGGTTCTTAATAAATACCTAACTATTTGTAATCTATTGTGTTTTAATGTACAACCTTTTTTAATTATCTTCCAAACTGTTTGAACCAAGGAAATGGGTCTGTAGTTCTGAAATTTCTTTTCATCACCTTGCAAAGGGTGAATTTTTAATGTTTTAAAGTTTGTTAGAAATACACCCTGAGTTTCGTTATTTAAATTACTTCCAATGTTAGTAATTATAAATGGATAGGTTGGATGTAGTTAGAAGAGAGACTTAGTGAAAACGTTGACAAGAGATAATGTAATTTTGTCACCTATTCTGGGTGACACAGTCGAAAAAATACAAGTTCTAGATTTCAAAATTCTGGTTCCTTTCAAATAATTTCAAGTCACTAGAGAGGTTCTTGACTACACATCAAGTTCCCTCTTCACGTATAAGAAGACCAAAGTTAAATTATTTTGCAGCAACTACAAGTCTGTGACAATGTACGAATTAAAGAAATAAGTGTCACAATTAAACCACATGGCATAAAATGAATGATTTTTCAAAATAATTCTAAACGATATTGTGGAGAAGAGATGTAGTTGGAGGTAGGGTGTGGTTCTTTTCTTGTAATAGTTAACTAATACACTGTAAACCCAACTGTCACAACTTTTATACTATTTAAATTCACTCCATTAATTTCTCCAATTATCAAACTATCTAACATGTGTTTCCAAGCTGATTACAATCTATAAATAAGAATTTCATCATTTGATACTTTCTCATAATTTTACTACAAATAGCTGTGACATCAATGTTAACATAATTGCCATATTCACATAATGATCTATTGAAATCAATTTAATACAATACCACATAACAGAATATTTAAAAGACAAACTTTGAATACGACATTAAGTAGATCAAATTGTTGTGTGATTTCTTTTTGTTTACAAATTGTAGGTTAAGGTTGGCCTTTCATATTTTCAATGTGTATTGTTTGTGTCTAAGCAATTTTTCCAAACCACAATATATAATCTAATATGTGACAACTCACCAGTAACAAGTCCCTAATGGGCCCAGCCACCCTGGTTGCGTGGGCGGGCCTTGATGTCGATTGGTTCTGGCAACAGAGAAGCAGGATAAGTTGAGGTAAATTCTGCTGAAGGATCTGAGGAGTTTAATGGAGCTTGTGGCAAAGGCATGGAAGGATTAGAGGTAGGCTCTGGCGCAGGCATTGGAGGACTGGAAGGATGCCTTTGGAAAGGTTCACATGTGGTCTGTTGTATGGTATTGGGCTGGTTTGCTGTCGGCATATAAGCATTAAAAGCTTGTGCTGCTGTCGGTAAAGGAGGATAGAATGGCTGTTGTGCTGTCGGCATAGAAGAATTGAATGGTGGTTGTGTCATAGGCATCGTAGATATGGGCACAGAGGAATATACAGGAAATGCTTCTCCATCCTTGTACACTGGCACAGTGCCCAGAAACACAGGCACTTCTTCTGTCAGATCAAGATAGCAGACACTCGTTCCTGCTTTCACCTGACAACCCACATTAAAATTCACAGTTAATAAGAACTGACAAGATATTTTACTAATTATATACCAACATACAAATTTCAATTATTCATATAGACTATTCAAGGGCTGCTTGAAAAGTAAACTCTACAAAGTTAAAAAGACCAGTAGATTAACAAAGTGTTTGAAACCTGTTTTATTTCTCCAGTCCATTTAATGAATGACTTAAACTTGCCTCCGACAAAGTACTATTTTGACTTCTGTAAGGCAGAACAAACAGACTTTTTAAAGCACAATTTTGTTTAAATGTAACATAATATGTAAGACCACAATTAAAGAGACATGTATCTGTGCTTACAATTATTTAGTCTTAGTTTTAAATATAGTAATTCAATAAAACATATCTGCATTCAAAGAGTTGCTTTGAAGATCTATCATCATGAACCTTCAGTTTGGACGAGGTCACCACAGGCAACCATCACACCATGTGGTTGTGGGAAGTGGTGTGGTTGGAGATTGGCCACTTAATTTTCCGTCACAAACAGTAGTTTGTTCAACACGAAATAATTGGCACCATTTATAATTGTAGTATAGCTCATATCTTCTCCATTCAAAGAACACAATTCATGATGAATTTCCATTGGTTACATTCTCTTTACCAAAAGAAATCTAATCACACTAATTACTTCAAGGAAGTGGGAGAGTTGCCTGGCGGCCATTTTAAACTCTATTTTAGAGCACTTAGAATGACATGACGATCTTCTCTATGATGCTGCCAAATGGTACTGAATGAATCTATACAGTACCACTTAGATCATCTAATATCCCCACGACCAATCAAAGTATATAAGAATACAGAAAATAAACTAAGTGTTTTTTTTTTTTATATATATATTCTATTAATTTTCAGCAAATAAGAATAATTATTAAAGTTAAGTTTTGAGAACACCGCTACACCTTAAAGACACTTACCTTGAAAACATAGTTACAAGTGATGATAGAACATTGGTGCAGGCTGTATACAGGGACCACAGGAACTGTAAAGGTTTGAGTGAATGTCTTTGAGTCTTTGGCGTTGACATTGGCAAGAGAGAGTTCCACCAGGTCCACTGTGTCTGTCTTTGTTTTACTCTCAGGTACACTAGCCTTCCACGTAATAACCTAAACACACCATACACTAAACTGTACCAAAGTTAACAAGAGGCTGAATATGCTCAGCTGTAACTATTTAGTAGTAGAGTAGTCTTTTAGGGGTGATTTAACATTGTATATTTAAAAGAGAAACAGCACAGAACCGAGTCTTTACCCTTAAGAGACACCACATCAGTTTGCAATATATTATATATAAAGATAATTTGTTTTGTGGATCATTCTGATCGCTTCAATCTGGAGAAACTGCAACGTTCATAATGTATATACATTTTTCTAAGTATCAATCACACAAGGTCTATCAGACTAAGCAACACAAACAATATGACTAACCAACCTGCAGCAACTTAACGACAACATTATCCACATCGACGTTACTCGCGTTGTCCACCTCCAGGATCATAGGTATGTTCTGGCCAGGCACAAACCCAGCATATGGCAAGTTCAGGACCATCGTCAGAGGGCCCGAGCGACACCACATGCAGCAGAACGTCGTTGACACTTCTCGTTTTATTGGTTCCTAAAACACGTTCAGGGAAGAAGTCAATATACAACAATTTCCTTCGTCTGAATCAGCTTCTCTTTTATCAAAATGTTTTAGTTGAATTAATTATTTATTATATATTAAATAACATTGTTACAAAAATGTGATAAAAATAGAGGTAATATAACGTTTCTCCTAAAACATGTTCAGGGAAGAAGTCATTATAACTCAACAATTTCCCACTTCTAAACAGGTTCTCTTTCATAAAAATGTTTTAATTGAATTAACTATCTATGAGATATTAAATAAAATTGTTACAACAATGTGATAAAAATAGAGGTAATATAATGTTTCTATGCCTATAGGAAAAGTTAAGAATAAAGGCTATTGAATGATTAGTAAGTGAGAAATAGGCCCCTTATAAGGTATGTGCCATTCTGAAAGAAATTAAAGATATGACCCAAAGCTAAGCAACTCAAGGCTTCAAGTACGAGATTGAGTTGAGACCTTTAATAAGCTGTGACAAAATCTAAAGGCACTAATGAAATACAATCAGGTGGAGCTGGTATTAATGCCAGGCCATGAAAGGGTCTGGTTCATCTTAGCAGGTCTGACCCTTAGTTTCAGAGAGAGAGAGAGAGAGTTGTGAAAAAGAGGGAGAGGTAACCTACGAATGATTGTTACAGAACGAAGTTTGAAAATCGTCAACATTCGTGATGACATTCCTGGTGAATGTGGACATCGTGGCTTATCGGGAACGACAATGAGCTATTGAATGAAGTTCTTATGAGCCATGTTATTAACAGTCCCTCTATCACCAACAAGAATCACCACTGACTTAGAAAGATCAATAGACATAATTGCAACAAAATTGATGGCAACAGAGATTAACAATGCAGATAAACAAACCACATAGGTAAGATATGCACTATACACCTTGAATTTGACAAAGCTGTAACACCAAGTACAACTTGAAAGTACTCAATACCTGAAATCTAGAAAACTCCAAAATATTGTAGCACGCGAAACTTGGGAACAAACGTACAAAATGCAGACCAGGGTTACACATAATTTAACAAGAAGCACTAAATTCAGTCTGGTAATGGGCAAAAAACATCAAAGGAAACAAACATGCACTCAATAAATCAATTCTGATGGGTACTGAAGCAAATAAAAAAACAAGCCAATGACAAAAAAGAGTTTGATAACTATATTGCAAACGTGAAAAACCAAACCAGAGCAGTCTGGCAAGTAAGAAATAGTAATTATTGCAGCAAAAAAAACTAAACAAAATTACATCAAATCTCTTAATGCAGAAGGCTTGACAATGATAGAAAATAGTTGAACATATTAATATCTTTTTTGCCAATGCTACTGAAAAAGTTACACAATACACAACACACCATGAAAGTAAGTTCAGGTCTCTTGAAGAGAATCTTAAACAACAACTAAAGCAGAGGTAATAAAAACAATATCACCTCTTAAATCAAAACCATCTACTGGAATGGATGAAATATCATCAACAATCCTGCGACACTGCAAAAATGAAGTTATAACCCCCTTGGTTGATGAAATACACAAATCATTCCAACAATGCATTTTTCCTTCCCTACTTACTTAATAACTCATTGGTCTACCTGAAACACAAGAAAAGACCCACTTTCCTAGCCAACAACTACAAACCGATATCACTCATCCACACCCTATCATAGGTTTTTGAAAAAATAGTTGTTACAAGGTTGCGCTCACATCTGCAGAGAGCAATAGTATTCTAACCAGTCGTCAACATGACTTTAGAAAAGGCAAGTCCACCATCACAGCAATAATCGACTTACTGGAAACGATAATTGATTCCTGGACTTTAGTAAAGCTTTTGATAGTCTGAGTCACAATCATTTTCTCAACAAACTAAAAAATATAGGTATACAAGAAACATCTCATCAGTGGTCTCAGAGCTACCTCAGTGGAAGGGCACAGATGACTGAGGTAACTTTAATAAGCAAGACATCTCAAAAAACCACATTCACACAAGTACAAACAACAAAAGGTGTCCCTCAGTGGTCAGTTCTGAACTCCGTTCTGTTTATTGTGTATATAAATAACATTGTCTCTCTGTTAAAGGAAAATTGTGAGGCATTCCTCTATGCCAATGATACAGCCCTCGTTGTTTCCCACAGAAATGTTGAAAAATTAAGAGATAAATGCCTACATTGCTACTAAACAGTACTCAGGAGAATGACCTGGTATTGAATGAAGACAAGACGCAAGAGTTATATTTTAGTCCAAAATGAAGGAATGCTTCTGCACTACCCAACATCTGCATTTCAGGAGATCAAATATCTTGGAATGAGCATAGACATTGATCTCAACTGGAAACCCCATGTAGAGCACTGCCCTTCACATAATCAAACAAATCAGCAACTCAGAAACCTCAAGAACAGCCTCCCAGGTCATAATGCTATGGGTACAAGCCTTACCCTCCTCCTTATGGGGGAAGGGAGAGATAATAATTTCAAGAAGGATGTCCCCGTTTGCTCTGGGAATGACTTGATCACTCTAAGATGGGCACCTGTTAATAGACAAGACTGGCACACATATCCTCACAAAAACTTGAAAGGCAACTTTGAGTAGCTTTCTTAGAACCCAACGCTTATAAATTACTTAATAGCACCATTTGGTTGGTTTGCCTTAATCATAAAGGAATAATTTTTAAAATCATGCAGAAAAGCATGCATTAGCAAAAAAGATTAGAATGGTAGTTCACTCATAACCATCACATGATAGTAGTATATTCATGCACAGACTTTATTTCAAAGGCAGTGGATTTTATGGTCACATAATGGAATAAGTGGTGAAACAGTTAAATATAACAGGCTCTACAGCGTAGGAGCCAAGGGGCAATTTGTTACTCAGAAATCAGAAATCAGGAAATTTATTTTGTCATTTAACACAAGAAACAGTGTAATAGACATCGTCACAGCCTAAGTTATGATTAATACCTTTTCGTATAAAAATACAATGACTAGACTACTTTAAAAACACAACATGTAGCAATAAAACTTTAAGAGACACATAACATATAGACTTAAAAAATAACATCAATGTCAGGCATATTAAAAAATTCTTGTACATGATAAAATGGGTTTTCTTTTAACCAGGCATATAACACTCTTTTAAATCTACTTTATAGGCACAGATCGGGCACTAGAAGGTAATCTATTAAAAAAATTTGATTGCTTATAACTTTATGTGATGCTTGAGTTTTTGCTAACCTAACATATGGTAAATCTAACAGTGCATTAAATCTAGTATGGTAATGATGAAGTTCATTCCTCGTGTAATAGTCCTGCAAGTTATTCTTAAACATTACATAAACAAACAAATATATACAGATTTATCACAGTAAGAATACCTTCTTGAACAAAAAGAGGTTTGCAATGTGCCCTATAAGGAGAGTTTGTTAAAATTCTTAAAGCTTTCTTTGTAGAATTAAGATTCTCTGTACATCACTGCAGTTTCCCCAAAGAATAATACCATAAGAAATTATACTATTAAAAAAAGCATAGTATGCATTAATTACATATTGTTTTGGGACACAAGCTTTCTAATTTGTCTAAGTAAATAAATTACTCTGGAGAGCTTGACAGAAACATTATTTACATGGGCATTCCAAGCTAATTTAGAATCTAAGGTTTATACCTAATTATTTGACACTATCATTAATCTTAAAGCCTAAGTCAGTTTCACGATTACATAAACTAAAAATTATAGATTGAGTCTTAGACTGGTTTAGCATAAGACCGTTAGACTGAAACCAAATGGAACTTTCAGTAATATAATTATCCATTATACCAGATAGCATCTCTAGCTTGTTTCTACAGAAAAAAGTTGAGTCATCGGCAAATACAACAGAATTACAATTAACATTTACAGGCAAATCATTTATATGTACAAGAAACAAAAAAAGGGCCCAAGACCGATCCCTGTGGTACTCCGCAATTTATATCTACTATTTCAGACAGTTTGCTGCCAATACAAAACTCTCTGAGTGCGACTGCTTAAAAAAGACTGAAAAAGATTTAGCTCCACACCACTTATGCCGTAATAATGTAATTTTTTTGAGAAGAGTCTCGTGTGGAACACAGTCAAACGCCTTTGTGAGATCGCACAAGGTTGCTAAAGTGCTACAGTGAGTTTCAAAACCCTCCAATACAGATACCACAAGACCCTCCACTGCATCCACAGTTGACCTACCTTCTCGAAAAACCAAATTGAGGAATTTGAAAAAAAAAAGAGAGTGCAACTCAAAAAAAATCACTCACCTGGTGCTTCATCACTGTTTCTAACATTTTTGAAAAAATTGGCATAACAGAAATCGGTCTGTAGCTACTAGGAGATGACCTTTCACCCTTCTTAAATATAGGGACCACCTTAGAAACTTTTAGAGCTTGAGGAAAAACACCTTTAACCAGACAATCGTTGACACAAGTTGTTAGGGGCTCCACAACACACGGTAACACTTTCTTTAAACAGGCCACCACTGATATCATAGATATCTTTACACTGCTCTTTTTTTATGCTATTAATGAGAGAGATAAGACATTTTTCACTTGACACAAGCTTCCATTTATAGATGACATCAGGCAGAGGGTGGTTTGAGAGAAGATCCAAGGACGCATCAACTGAGGACTCAATCTCATCTTGTATTGCAGCTACAGCATCGATGAAATAGTTGTTGAACTCATCTGGTGATATATCATGCTGAGCAGATGGTGATGAAGTGCCCCTTGCTGCATTCACAACCTTCCAAGCAGCTTTGCATTTATTGGAAGAAGCATTTATATAGCTAGCATTGGCCTCCAGCTTTGCCTTTTTAATCTCCCTTTTATATATATTTTTTGCTTCGGTATATAGTCTCTTTGTTTCATCCCTGAATAGACCATACCTACAAGACCACAAGTAATTCACATGTAAATTGAGTACATCTTCTTTAAGTTTTTGATGAAGCTGTGAAAACCATGTAACATGCTTACGTCTTGATGTTTGTTGAGCCCTCTTCTCTATATAAGTCCTAAAAGGAAAGCATTTATCCATACCTTCCAGGAAATATGAAATAAAAGTATCAAACAGGCAATCATCAGAGGAGTTGGCAAACACAGTATTCCAGTCAATATCAGCAAGAAACTGATTTAAATTCAATAATGTTTCTTTCAGCAAAACAGCGTTTTAAACAGTACGTCGGTTTTTGTACCTTCTGAAAATAGAGGGAGAATTTAGCCTAAAAGTAATGTCCAAGGCACAGTGGTCAGATAATGGAGGTCTTAATACTTTGGTGGAAATGTAGCCCCTACTTATATTTGTTATTGCATTATCTAAGCATGCCAATCCTCGAGTTGGTTCGTTATTTAAATAATGACAGTCAGCTGATCGTAAAACATTCAAAAACTGTAAGGTAAAAATATCAGTGTCATTGACATCAATATTATAATCCCCACAAACAATAATAGGAAGATTGTATTTTAGCAGTGAAAATAGAAGTTTGTCAAAGTTATCTAGGAAAATACTGTGATCTCCATCAGGTGTGCGGTAAACAGAGATTAAAATACATTTTAATGTACTATATAAACACACTACCTGATTTTTCACATCATCTAGAAATCTAACATCAGCCATGTCAGTTATGGTTGAGATAAAAATGGGAGGGTATCAAAATGGTTAACATTATGAAACATTAATTTTTCCTAGCTTGATATACTTAAAACCTACCATCATACACTGATAATTTTTATGTCACCGTCATAAAATTAAAGATAGACTAAAAATAGGTGCATTTAACCCTCCAACTAGCCATATTGTAACTTTTATATTGGCAAGTCCACTTTGGCCAATTTGCAAGGGTTTTTATAAAATGTACATACTATATGCAAAGGTACACTGTCTTATTATATATGTTTTGCCAAGGTATGCAGAATTTCAATATCGGGCTGGAAAAAATATCATCACTCATAACAAAATTACGTTGCTAAAGGTTGCTGAGCAATTTTAGTGAAAAACCACCAATACACAGTTCTTTGGTTGTATACAAAATTATTTTGGAAAAATCTAAAATAACACTAAATGACAAATTATCCGATTTCATAAAAACCGTTGCATGCTTACACAATGGAAAATGGCTCTCAGCTCCTGGCCTACTAGTAATTCGTGTCAATGACAATAAATTGATCGGGAAATTCTAAAATACTCCCATTACAGCTCTGATTCATCCTCATGTGCCTCATATTTTTCGTTTGGGTCTCTAAAAAAAGTAATGGAAGAGAGATGATTTGTAGACAGCTAAGAAGTTAATAAATGCATGCACAATTGGTTCGCAACTAACCTCAAGTTTCTCCAAAGAAAAGATCTTCAAGTTTCCAAAATGAAGAATACAAATTGTTCAGCATGCAAGAGGCTACGTTAAAATAAGATATAGATGAGTTGCATGTTCTTCTACAAGTAATAATTATATTTATATGAATAAGTACTTTTTTACATATGAGTGACTCATATTATACTCACAATGAAACTTGATAGTATAAAGTTTTATCTTAGTACTTTGCACTCTTCCGAAACAAGAAAACTACTAAAGTCCATGTAAACACCTCACCTTTAGAAGAAATAGAAAAACTAATCCATATGTTCAGAAAGTTTATTAAAGAGTAAGAGAATGCTAATTCATGCCATGCTGCAAGACTTTAGACTGAATTGTTAAACCTTAGCTTGTGCGATGCAGTTGAGGTCAAGATTAGCCTTTATGCCGAACTTTTTCTCCACTTTGTCATCAACACCCCAGGGGATTTCTAATTTAGCTTTAATGTAATATCGAATATGGCCGTGTTTACTCTCAAAAGACGAAGGTAGTACAGGAGGCAGAGTCGTGGAGAACGGATATTCATACTCTCCTGGCAGCAGCAGAATTTCACCTGAAGAAGCATCCATTTGCGATTAACCACTTAGTAACACTGTAATAAACTTTAATACCTAGTGATTTACTATTGCTATATTGGAAAGTGTGGAATTTTTCATCCTGCAATGGCATACAAAAAGTTGTTTATGTTTTTATTAGGAAACTTTTATTATCAATGGAGTAAACGGTAATTCACTATCATTGTTTTGAATAGTGAAATAGTGAGTGGGATTTTTATCCTTAAAGTATCCTTTAAAAAATTGAAATTTGTTGTATATAACAGACATTTTGTGTTGAACTGTATTTGAGAAAGAAAAATACATATGTTTACTACATTATTAGATCACGTAATGATTGCCAAAGCCGAACCCATTTTCACTTTATCCTGTAAAATCTATTTTGTATTACTATTTAACTTTGTTTCAACGGAAAACTTTGTAACCTTTCACCTATATTAAACGTTCGACAATGGTGATGATATAAAAATGTACAGTCCCACCAGCAGAAATAAAACAAGTGAACCACATAAAATAAAGTATAATTAAATGATTAGATGAGGTAAATAGTTGGGTTAAATAAATAGAACATTTAATTAATGATCTATAAGCTAAATGTTAACAATCAGGTTTACTTTTATTTACCATTATTAAAATATAACAATTACCTGCTAGCTAAGGAGGTTTATAGAGACAAGTTGTTTTTTTATTTTAACATTTTATATCTAAAGATGTTATTTACAAGCAAATAACATTAATTAACAACTAGTTTGTGCACTAAAGTTGTTTTTAATTTTTGTAATGGAATAAAAAAATATTTGTAGAAAAGGCTTATAGTAGACTCCTTCTGATTCAGCCACCAGATAAGCCAGTTGTCTTCTTTGAAATTATAAACCGCCCGCAGGACAGTTTCCTACTGCAGAAATTACGTTCAACTTGCTTATTACGTTTCGTTTAAAACGTAAACAAATAATCTCAGTTCATTTGCGGATCAATTTTAATTGTTACATGTCTAATATGTTTTGTGTTAAACTGTGTTGTATCTGCAGCAAAAACGTGTTTACAAAAATGAGTAATAAACGTAAACATACAACGGTGAAAATGTAGGATAGACTTTATACTTTACGTCCATACTACTAGAAACAAAACAAATCCTGACTACTAGATCTAATTTAAAAAACCAAAACACAAACTGGTTGATGATGCATTATGGCTGTGGTTTATGCAGGAGCGTAGAAGAGGGACTCCAACAAATAGACCCGTTTTAAAGGAAAAGGCGATTATTCTTTACATAAAACTTGCTGAGAAAGACAAATTTTCAGCTAGTGATAGCTGACATGATGGAAAAAATATTGAGTAGAGTTTTTAGGAATGAATGGGGAGAAGCTCTCAGCAGATAAACAGTCTGCTAGTGAATTTTCAGAAAAACTTAGGCATGTACTTGCTTGTGAAAAACTGAGCCCTGAACAAGTTTACAATATTGACGAGACGAGTTTAAACTACGTACAAACTTTTGTCTTAACAAACCCTTGCTATAGCTCAAGAAACTTTAGCAGTAGGATTTAAGGTAAATAAAGAAAGAATCACTGTCACGTTATGCTGGAATGCAACCGTTTCACACAAGTTGACTCTGTTTCTAACAGGGAAGGCGGGCAAACCCTGAGCATTTAAGAACTTGAATATGTCTTCTCTTCCAGTGTACTACAGAGTTCAAAAGTCTGCCTGGATGGATACATGATTGTTCTAAGAGTGGTTCATGACCGAATTCGTTCCAAGAGTTAAAAAAACACTTGACATTCTTCAAGTTGCTGGTTAAAGCACGTCTGTGCTTGATAATATGTCTACACATCCCATGGAGGACCTTGAATGTGATGGTTACAGTGACATGAAACTTAAGTATATGCTAACCTAATGTCAAAAGTATCTCTCAACCAATGGACCAAGGTATCATTGAACGTTTTGAGAGAAAGTACTGCAGGAAGCTTTTTTCTGAAATCCTGGATAAAATTGATGGTGAAAGCATCTTATTCATACCCTTACGACAATTAACATTAAGGACGTAATTTTTATGGTGGTTGTCTTATTATGAGATACCATTGTCTACATTGTCCTGAAGAAAGGTCTGGCTGAAAGTAGAAGATATTGTAGAGTTGAGCAAAGGATGAAACCAGAGAGCAGGAGAATCAATTCTCCTTGTCTCTGAATCGGACAATAACCAGTCCTCGTTGAATGATCTACTGCTCCCGCCCAATTCTACAGATCTATTTGAGAATGATGATGTGGAATGGGTTTCACACAATGATGATAAACTTGGGAATGAGATACTTAATGATGATGACATAATTGAAGCAGTCACGACTCAAGAAAAAAAATTGGAAGAAGAAGACGAAGTTAGTGAAGAGGGAAACACCGAGGGAATTTTGAGCCAATAAGAAGGAATGGTAGCCCTGGAGTGTGCAACAGCCTATATTGAACAACAGGCCATTGCATCAGCTGGTGACTTAATGTTTATGAAAAAGTGGTGTCATTCCTTTAAAAAAACAGTGGATAAGAAGAAGCAGAAAAAATATGAGATTTCACTGAGCATCACTGAAAACTATCACTCAATAACTTGGGCAAATTTTCTCTTTTGTCTGATGGGGGGACGTAAAAATATCTTTTCTGATTGTATGTCTCTTTGCAGGACACCTCAAGACTGAAATGAACTATAGACTTGAAAATTTGCAAAACCTCAGTGAAGCCTGTTACGCAGCACTGTGGCATACTCCCACCTTATTACTGACAAATCTGATCAACATCCATCATAAATTCATCTGCAACTACTTTATCGATTTTGCTGGCAGTTTGCCTATGTCAGGAACTAACCATTCCTGTTCTGATTCAAAATGTTCAGAGTTTACAAGCTGTTAACATGTTTCACGATCATATTTCACCTCCAATTCTTCACTATCGATACTAAATTTTTCATCAAAATAGAATCATTCATGAAATGATCTATTTCACTACAACAACAGCCAGATGTGTGTTGTATTTAGTGGTATCACCAGCCATGTTTACTGACACTAACAATAAACAACCTGTAACATTATTGAGTAAATCATATTTTATTTGTTATTTGTATCAGTTTAGCCAACTAACAAAACAAAAAACTGTGCAGCTATCTATCTATTAAAGTGAAATATTACGAGGGTAGAAGTGTCCCATCAAAGTATGGCAGGGCTCGTAACAAACATAATTATTTCAGTTGTAGCTGAAGTACATACATTATACTGAAGACAGACCATGGAACTGGTGAGGGATATGCCTGGATCACCAGTTGAAATGTAACTCGTGTTCCCATCTGTTCTCAAATGAAGGTATCACAAGATACTCAGAAAAGTTAGATGCAATATAAAACAAAATCAGGGTACTATTAGGAGTATTGTCATCAATGGAAACTGCAATGCCAGTGGGGTATGACTCAAGCAGCTGGGGGCACCTTTTGTTGGGTGCTGCCAGTCTGGTAAGCCTTGGACTTGTTCTGAATAAATGAGATATGACAACCTACTGGAGGCTAGAATTTGGGTTCCAACTTGATATCGGAAAATTTGGCACAAAGAACCAGAGGCTGGACACGATGGTGGAATGTTAGAATGGCAGTGACTTGTAGCATATTACCTTCCAGTATGATGGAGGTGTATGAATGACAATACAGGACTCTGGTGGTCACAATCCCTGACAGAACGTGGAAAAGCTAAATGAAGAAAATTGGTGAGGTATTTTATTGTGAGTGCCAGCCTTATAATTCCTGTTCCAGAGGGACAAACAAGAGAAGATACAATCAGGATTCAGTTTATAAGATGTTCACATCAAAGATCTCGCCATGAAGAAGCAGTAATGTGGTAAGTAGTGGATATCCTATTCTAAATCCATCCACTTGGGATGGAACAATCGCCCTTGGTGATTGGAAAGAATGTTCCACTGTTCCCTCTGGATGATCTAAAAATTGCAGTTGGATCTCTTAACAATCAAAAGGCACCGGTTCCTTATTGGGTCCCATGACATTCTCCTCAATAGATATAATGCTGTCTGAATACCAGGATTATTTATTTCACACTCAAAGACAGCAAGAGTTGTGCTGCTGAACAAAGAGAAGAACACACCTTGAGAGGAGTAGTATAATGTGCATGCTGGACATAGCTAATAAAGTAATGGAAAAGTTGATAAAGCCTCGAGCTGTTGGAGATGTAACTATTCTGAACTCTATTATGGTTTTCAAAGAGTCCTCTTAACCCAATGCCTTGCCTGATGTTGAAGCAGTGAGATGAACAGAAGGCTCAAGCTACCTGACACGCCCACTTGTGTTATTACAGATATAGAGCTCACTTTTATAAATTCTTTTATCTTCTTAGACTGTTGAAAGAGTATTTGTTGCTTTAGGAGACAAGCCAGTGAAAAAGAACCTCTGGGGCAGCTCAGTGGTCAATTTTGGGCTCAGATCTTTGGAATGCCCAGTAGGATATTATGCTCTTGCAGATGGTGCTTTTTTTATTGGCTATGCGATGATGTTGCACCAGTCATTACTGCAGGCATTGCGAATTTGGCACATTTGAACTGAACATTGTGATAATAGAGCATGGGTCACAGCTGATCATCTTTAAAACTGTGACTTTTAACTTGTCGGAGGATTCAAACTGTACTGATGAGAATGGGGATTAGAGAAGTTGTTTGCTATTAAGAATAGCAAAGTTCTCATGCTGACATTGGACAGTAAGATCACCGAAGCAGAGCAAGAGGAAATTGTTAATGACATCAGCTCAGTCAATTCTCCAGCGTGGAATGAAGATAAGTGTGGTTGAGGCAAAGGTGCATATTTAGAGTTAGCAGTACGGTGTCAATGGGTACTTCAAATTACAGGTTATGAATTTTTTGTTATTTATATGTGTGGAATGAGAATAAGAAATTCACGTTAAATTGAGTCGTTATTCACTCTCTCTTTCTTTTACTGTAACTAACCTTAAGTAATTTATGTAACTAGTGTAATCTATACATTTGAAACAGTTTGTTTTAGACTGTGTTATTGTAATATTGTACTCACTGTTAGAGCTACCCAGGAGGTAGTACATTGCAGAAAAGTATTCTTCAGAAGCACAGAAGGTAACAGCCTCATCTCGTTTCGAAATTTCCTCCGGGCTAGCGGGTTTTAAATTACCCTTGAACGAAACTTTGGCTTCTCCAAGAAAATCAATTTTTACACCTGGAAATCATAAAAACCATGATCAATTAATAGTTAATAAATAGTTCAAGACATCAATGTTAAAAAATCTGGTACAATCAATATACTCAAATCACCATTCATTCCAATATTCCAAATAAATCGTTTTGGTTTACATGTAACTAATATCTTAAAAACAGTTATAGATACAATAAAATTGTGAATAACTAAAAGTTTAGTAAATTTTACAAGTATTCCAGAATACTTTTAAGTAGATTTTGTAAACAAAACAGCCTATTGCAACTATACTCATAAATAAATTTTGTAATGACTTTACAATAGTATTGTTGGTAGCAATGTTACAAACACTTTGAATTTTGAATGTTTTATAATAGTTAATAATATATTATAATAATATTATAAAAGTAATAAAATATAGTTTAGTTTCTTGTAGCAATGGCCTACAGAAGTTTTAATTAATTGTTAATAGATTTGTTGCTTAAACAAAAAAAAATGATGAATTAATTAAAATTAAATTGAAGTTCAATTTGAATGTTGGAATTCATCCACATCAT
Organism: Homalodisca vitripennis; assembly: GCF_021130785.1. Lineage (NCBI taxonomy): Eukaryota > Metazoa > Arthropoda > Insecta > Hemiptera > Cicadellidae > Homalodisca > Homalodisca vitripennis. Next base: position 130,762,156 of record NC_060213.1, read on the forward strand.
AAAACACATTATTAGTTAAGTGATTTTAATTTAGATTTAAACAATTGAGGATTTTGTTAATTCCAAATGTGTTCCGCAAAACATTAAAAAGACATCTTCCAGAAAAAGAGGGAAGATTTTCATAAAGATTCAGTCTACGTTGATTTGGACTAACAAGTCCATTAAATCTAGTGTTATGTGAATGCACATACCTGCCTGTTGTCTTCGTACATTTATAACAAGAAAACAGAATCATTATTAAAAAAGTACAAAAAAGGAATCTAAACCGAGCCTTCGTAATCAAGTCAGAAGACCAGTTGTAACAGAGTTTTACCCAGAGTTTTTCCAAATCTTCTGGGATCACTGAATGTGACCATGTTGATATGGGGATCAGCAGGTAAACAAAATTCATTGCCATCACACTTAGGCCAGTTCTCAAACTTGATAAATAAATTTGTTATCACAAGCATTTTCAGTATATACTAATTAAAAAAAAAAAAAAAAAAAAAAAAAAAAAAAAAAAAAAAAAAAAAACAGATAAATAATTCAAACCCGACTAAAAACAAATATGCAACCAAATAAAATTATTTGTCCTAAAAGATTTTCAAGATGCTAAAGTTAAAACTAGATGATTTAAGCTAATGAGGTTTTCTTGGGGAGATGATTAAATATTTTTTGATCAAAATAAGGGAAGTTTTTCCAGAAGTTCTGATGAGAAGGCCAATTGCTCTATTTGTCCATCTCATAATATCATCAATATCCACAACTCTTAAGTCATGAATCACAGAATTGTGGCAGAGAACAGTTTCAAAGGTAATAGACAAGTTGCAAAGGTTTGAGGTAACTATGAAATGGTATCACAACACATTTATTGGTGTAGTTTAGTGAACAACAATCTTTAATCTTGTCAAGTTTACATTGAAGTAGATAGTGGTCATCAAATGAATGCCTTGATATAGTCTGAAAAGAGTAAGCAATTTATATTGATACAGTCCACATTTTCACTGGGGAAGACGGAGAAGAGGAATGGTCCAAGGTGAGAACCTTGTGGATGCCATATTTACAAGGAAAGGTCTCAATGTTTCTTCAAGAAATTTGATCTAGCGTTTTGTACTGTCCTTAACACCATAAGCTTTCAACTCCATAAGCGAGAAAATATCAATGACTAATCTTGTTGAAGGCCTTGGATAAATCAATACATAAACAATCCACCTTCTTATCCTTCCAAAGGTGGGGTATATAAATTCTTCAAACAAATATTAATAGACTTTCAAGGCATAAATCCATTCTGTCTGAGTCTTATTCCAACTTGCAATTAAAGCTAATATTGTTGAGTATCAAGGTCTTAAACACCTTTCTTAAGGCAGATATGTAGATATTGCCTTGTAGTTACATTTACACACTTAGGGGATGTTCGATGACATGAATTGGAACCACAAAGCTCGATTTCAACCTATCACGAAAGGTTTCCAGTTCTAGGAGTTGAAAGTACACCATGAAGTAAGAAGCAAGAACTGAGGGAGGTGTCTCAACTGGCCCAGGATTGAGTAAAGCTAGCTTGCATTCAACATTTTTTAAATGACAAATTTATTCAAGTATTAAAATGATATTGGGGAATCTAAGCAGTAGGCAAGGTAAAAGCAGCTGAGAAATGATCGGTAAATATTTTGCAAACATCAACAGCTGAGAACACAGATCCATCATCAAGGTTGAAGGACGTTTCAGATAGAGGATGAGTTGAGTTGTTGGAAGAGGTGACATTGTTCATACTGTTTATAAAATTCCAGAAGGATCTGATGCTTGGAGCTGCATCATAAATGTGAGTTAAGCAGAGTCTACAAAAAGTCTGGGAATGGCTATAATGGTAGAAGCAGAAAATATGGATGTCTTAACTAATAAATATCTATATGAATCTTTGATTGGATATTTAGAGGCAATTATTGGTCATTGGCAGAACATAAATATCAAAAAGTAGCAATGGTGGGATGAGTCAATTCAATACAAATATCTTAGGACAAAAAGCTTATAAATTGCACCCAGTCCTATAACGACCTTTACACTGCTTCCGGAGTTACAGGATATTCTGGACGTGTAAGGTTGGGGGGTAGGGGCCACCTCCCACCAAGTTCCATCAGGAAGAATTTAGGGCACTAATCTTAAGTCATGTCCCCCTGAAAGAAGGGGAGGCCAGCTGTGAACCAGCCTCTCCAATTAAAGCAGGCAGGGGGTGGCATACCCTTAAGTTGAGGCTAGCAAGAACCTCTGACACTTAGGGAACGAACCCCACCAACTCCAACAATCCTCTCCCACAGTAGAGTAGATCTATCGAATTACCCTTGCACCCCAGAATCTCGACATTTGTGGTTAGTGATGTGCCACTCCTGGACATCCAAAAGGTTGCTCCGATTTAAGTGACACATCGGTCTTTGGTGTATCACCCTACGTGGGTCATATTAAATCAATGCAGGGTATAAACGTGACCACCTCAGAATTTGATGGACTTTCTAGATAAAGTTTCAACTACCCATTGAAAGAGTGGGAAAGGAGTTTGGTCTTCATAACTCTCTAGAATGCTGACATTTGTGAGACTGGGTGGTAGTTTGATGCTTCAGACTTAGTGTTTTAAAATTGGGACTAATTTAGAGAGTTTTAGTTGTTGAGGAAATTTAACAGACTGGAAGAACATATAACATATAGAAAAACATAAGAACACTTATAAGAGCAGTTAAAGGGCAGCTTATTTTATGTTTGTAGATATTATAAGCTTGTTGTTTCATCAAGTCTGTTCATTAAAGTCCCAAGCAGGAGTGGTGTTAGGGTAGGGCGTGGTTGGGCGACCACCCAGGGGCACCGGACGAAGAGGGGTGCCATTGCCTTTTTTCGTATGTAATTGAATTGCAGTTAGGGGGCACCGAAGAAATCTCGCCCTGGGGGCTAGTAGTGGTAAAACCGGCACTGGTCCCAAGAACATGATATAGTCTTTTTTTCATGAGCATATGCAAAATTATGCCACTCTGTCTCTACACCAAAATTTTGCTTATGACAGTATTAGTTAAAACTAGTTTTCCTAGTTTTACGTTGTGCAGCACATTCATCTGAGTAATCAAAAATCTTTTTTGGCACTGACTTATAGAATCATTTAGATCCCAGCCTCCTGAAATATTATTCATGAGTATTTTCAAATAAATTGCATTAAAAAATAAATTCTTTATCTACACTTTTGACGACAAAGTATGTTGTGTTGTACATCAAAAGGAAGAACATTTAAAACGGAGTAAAATGACACCACTCTTATCTCTCTAGCTCGATTAGGAGTAAAGTTATAGTGATTTTAAAATATGTTGCTTAGTGTTTTTTTGTGTGGATTTTGAGAAGCTTTACATAGCCATAACTTTGAAAACGTTTGAAATATTTGGGAGGAAATTGGTAATTTTCCTAATCTACATGAGCACTACCTTCATACCAAATTCTGAGGTGGTAAAGTAATTTTATTTGATTTTAATGTGTTGATTTCATTTGCAATGACCCAACACAGCAGATCTTAACCCTTTCTGGGCCAGGCGGCAATATATTGCTGCCATATATCGCATCTGAAAAGTGCCAGGCGGCAAAATATTGCCGTCGGTGATATACGCGTAAAACCCAAGGCGGCAATATATGGTCTCCTTGATATTCGTAGTTTTCTTAAATAAATACGACGTCCAATGATTAAAGTTTTATTGGTACTTTGGGATTATACCGACCACACTAGTATGAAGTACACAAAAATATAAATTTATAGAAACAAACATGATAAAACGAAAAAACAACTGTTTAATTATAAAATTACAAACTTACAAGTGTTTCTAGGTATTGTGATCGGTATTGTTGTCGCTGTTATCTTATCTTTCTCGAGAATCCCGATTACGGCAGGCCGCGCGGCATCACATGATTTGCACGGTACATAATTGCCTTTCCATTACAATTCAATTTATATTTCTGATCAGCCCCTCTAGAATTTGATATTTTACTGATAGGTACTATCTCGAGGGATGTTTTTCTTTCGTCGACATCAGCGTGGGGCTGCCAAAACCCGCGCTGATGGCCGGAGGCACTCGCATTTTGGGTGGCGGAGTGTGATCAAGAATAAAAACAAGTTTTGAGTGTTTGTTCAATAAAGAGTTTAGTAATTTTTGTTTTTGTTGAATTTTTGTGTTTGGAGAAATGTAGGGGTAAAACACGGAAGTAAAACAAAGCGACGAACCAGCTGAACGGGCGGCGAGACTCTGCAATCACGTTATCTACTAGACCGCTCGACTTTGACCTCTGTCTGAGGATGGGGAGGGGTTTGCGATAAGACAATTCCTGTTTTATATTGACGAAATATTGTTCTACGCTAATCTAGTAATCAGTAGAAGCAAAATGTCAAATAACGATTCATGTCTGGGTGTTGTCGGTATAATCCCAAAGTACCGTTTTTTTATTCCCTGGTATATTGGTAGGGTACGATAAGCGGACCTGGTTTTTTATATCGAAATTGGCAAACGATATTAGGTTAATCATAACCATAGATATAATCAATCAATACTGATTAATTATTTTGAACAATTATCTTAAATAATCTACATCAACAGCTGTAAACACTTTCAAATAATACTCGTAATGTAATATTTCAATTATATATAAGTAACAATTGATTATTAAAAACGACAGTCAATTTCAGAAAACTAAACGACATTGCTTTGAAAGATGATATGACACGTTTTTTGTGACTTCAATATGTTCGACTCGTACCGAAAACCCATTAAACTTATGTGAAATTTGTGGGAAAGAAACAATTGTAACTGTGAGAGGAGCAAATATGGTCGTCTTCAGTTTTCCTAATTTTGGTTATAATAATTTGTTTCATCACTGTAAATATTAAATTCATATTTTAATTTAAAACATATGATTGTTATTGAGGACTATAGATACTTTTATATCGATTGATAGTCTAGGATTAGAGATGTGAATATTAGGTATCGATGATTACATTCTTCGATATGAAAAACCGGGCCCGCTTATCGTACCCTACCCAACACAAATTTTAGGGCTTCCTGATGGCAGTGGTTTAGAGAGCCATTAAATATTAGGGTAGAATACGATAAGCGGACCCTGTTTTTTTATATCAAAATTGGCAAACGATATTACTGAATCATAACCATTGATATAACCAATCGTTACTGATTAATTATTTTGAACAATTAACTTAATCTACCCAAATATTATATGGAAGTGGTCAGGTGTCAGTCCAGCATTTTAGAAACTCTCCCTTACCTTATCCTACATAGGATTTAACAAACTACATAAAGAGTGAATTGGATATTATAATATAATTTGATTAGCATAATCTTTGACTGACTTCAAAGAATATCATATAATAAGAAGTACTAAACAATAGCCTTTGTCTTATTCGACTAAACTAACCTCTTATTTTCTTTGCTCGGTTCAAACTAAATTTTAATTTTCCGGATACTACAGAACCGGCATAGTATACACCATTTGGGATATCTAATAAAATCTTAAAATTTTCTAGGTCCATCACTAATTCTGATATAAATTATTATTTACTAGGAAAACACCGCTCCGAAAAGCTCTCGCTAATAACAAACGAATCACGTCTTAACAAGAACAACACAAACGACACGACACGACACGACGACAACTACAAAATGTCGAAGGAGATCAACAATAACACACTAGACAAACAAACGAACGGAAATGACGACACAATGCAACGCAGCACGAATCAGGTTGAGGTGCATAGAGAAAGATATGAACCCTTCTCTGTGCTATGAAGTACATAGAGTATAAACAAAATAAGGTGATGTGTGACTGCTTTTTTATAACAATTCTTATTAACACTCTGTTGTTAACTGCTAGAAACAATAAGTAAATGTGATATATTGTATAACAATGATTATCTATAATCATGTGGTTAAAACTAACATAAAAAGATCATTAAAATGTAAACACTACGAAAAACACATACTATTGAAAGCGGTATCATAAATTTAGAAAGTACGCTCTTTTCAGTATATGTATATGAGTACTGTTGTTCAGCAAGTTCACTGCCAAGTTGTTGTTGTGAGATTGTAGCTTATGAACTGCCTCATTATGAGAGGCTAAGGTGCTGTATCATCAGTACAAGTTGCAGTTGTCGTTTCTATATAGTATATTTACAACAAAAGACCTAATATGCTATCCTGTGATAACTTAACACCTGATGAATTTTCATTTAAATTTGAAATGGCATCATGAAATTTGAGCTGAAAATATTTTTGTAAGAAAGATTTGATAATATTGCAGTAGGTGTGAGGTAAAAATGTTTTGGTTTAAACAACAGTCCCCAATGCCAGACTTGACTCACACCAAGAAATGCAGCAGAAAAAAATATGTTTTGCTATTTTAAGTCGTGTCTTACTGCATTCACCACTCTATCCTCTTGTTCAGTTGTTGAATGCATTATTGTCTAATGATTCGGAATAACATTTGTTCAATTATTATTAACTGTAAACGCCTAAGGAACAGTTTTGAAAAAGCATGGAAAGTACTGGTAAAAGAATAGTAGGTCCAGCTAGATTATAAGGTTTTCATGGTTTCGACATGACTACAATTTGGGCAACCATCCTTTGAGGTGGAAGATATTCAGGTAGTCTTAGAACTGCGTTAAATTGTATTATAAAAGTTACTACTTTTCTTGGTAGCTACATTAGCACTCTTCCTGTTAACAGATCATAACCTGGAGCTTTTTAAGGATTTAATTAATTAATCGTCTTCTCACCTCTGTGGGTTTAAAAGGTCTGGTCGGTATCGCAAGTTCGTTGGGTGAGTTAATAAATTCTTGTATACAAATGGACTAACATCATTATTAGTAGCAACAGGATGATGATTGAAAATATCAGCAAAATAAAAGAAATCTGCTTTTTTGTTTTACTCTTTACCCAAGAACAAAACACATTAATCTGAATATTTATAATCTGATTTATTTTCACAACTCTCTAGAATGCCGACATTTGTGAGACTGGGTGGTAATTTAATGCTTCAGACTGGTCATCATTTTGGTAATTAATTTATAGTTTTAGTTGTTGAGGAAATTTAACAGACTGGAAGAACATATTTATAAGAGCAGTTAAAGGATAGCTTATTTTATGTTTGTAAATATTCGACAACTTTGGTGAGACTTTATTGATTCCTATAGAGACCTTACCTGGATGCATGTCGATCGTTTAGATGATTTCTTGTAGTCACAAGGAGATAAAATATGGGAATGTCAAACTGTTGAAGTGGACACTGTTCTTTATTGAGTTATTGCTTGTAATAACGGAGTCAGTCATGACTATAAAGGCAGTGTTAGAATATTACACTATTTGCTGGGGGTTGTGGCTAATGTTAAGTTTTTTAACCCTTCAAACAGTTTCTTGGTATTATTTCTGTACCTATAATACTTTAAAGGGCTTTAGTTTTGTTTTCTGAATGTACTATCTGGTTGGCCACTGACTAACGTTTGAGTTCTTTCAACTTTGTCGTTATTATTATTTTAAGTAACAGCCTAGTGCTTGTGTTCTGATGGCTCCATTAGAAAATAATGCTCATTAGCATTTAAGATCGCGTGGTCAGAAATTCTAAACTCAAGATCTTGATTAATATTTTATCCTCTTTTTGCTTCGTAGTATCTTTTTAGCTGTGGTATAGTTCTAGTGGGAGGGAGAGGATTCTGGTCAAGAACAAAACAAACCGGGGAGTATGGAATAAACTCAATATAAATAAATTAGATAGGCCCAATTCAAAGTAAAAAAATAAGTGCTGTTTTTCAAAATAGTTGGATTGATGTTATATGTATAATTTTTAAATTTTTGGGCATTAGCGGGGAGAGATTCTATCCCCCTAACCACGATAAGGAGGCCCGTAGTTATGGAACTGCCTCAGTTATATAGACGTATTGGTTGAGAGTTTTCACGGTGCTTTGGAAATATCCGGAGGCCATTCTGTCCCTAACTACTACATGTTATTACGCGGTATAAGTATGTTTAGATTAGGTTATCATAAATATGTTACCAGTAGTACCAAAGTTAAAGTTAAATTTACGAGCGGTGATGTGATCTGAGCTTGAATTTGGATACTGTCTCGAGGGATTTTTTTCGCCATAAGTGCGGGAAGGCGCAACCGAAGCCCGCACTGATGGCCAGGGGCATTTCCGGTCGTTACTTTCCCAACTTTAGATCACGTGCCATATCTGACGTCGGAAAAGTATCTTCAACTATTTATATACTTACGTATATATGAGTATTTACCTACTTATATGAACTAATAACAAATAGTATATGGGAACAGAGTGGCTTCCAGATAATACCCAAGTATCGTTTTCACTTGACTTACCTCGTAACTGTCTTATAGCCTACACAAGTTCTATGCTGAGATTCAGCACTTGTAATGATGTCATTTAACCTGTTGTAGATGCTTTGCAATAAATTGAACTCCTCCCCTTAAGTAAGTTTGCGGATTATATTGTTGTATTGACCAGAAATCTTCAAGTTGAGTTTACAATAAGTGTTGCTTAATTATTTAACCGGATACTCGAACATGAGAAGAAATGCAAAGCAATTCTATCCTGAAATACGAACATGCCTGTAACTGTTGAAAAGCATTAAAGTCTGGATATAAGGACATTCCGAATTTCTTTAAATTTTTTGATTGAATTAATTGTGTTTACTATATATTCCATCTTCACCCATCAAAAACTAAACATAGTATATCCATACTTTAAACTGAAACTGTATATGTATATATATATATATATATATATATATATATATATATATATATATACGTTAAATTGTATAAATGGCAATAGCCTTATTTAATTTCAATAAACATTGAATCACAAAAAGTACTTGCTCCGCCGGGAGTCGAACCCGGATCTCTCACTTGCCGGGTGAATGTGCTACCATTACACCACAGAGCGCTTACTTTTTCTGATTCAATTATTTTGTATTTGGCCGTATCTGTCACATATGCGTTTAAATAAGCAAACTAACATATGATCGGAAGACCAAACACCTGTCAAACGACTTTTATTTACGTTAAATTGTATAAATGGCAATAGCCTTATTTAATTTCAATAAACATTGAATCACAAAAAGTACTTGCTCCGCCGGGAGTCGAACCCGGATCTCTCACTTGCCGGGTGAATGTGCTACCATTACACCACAGAGCGCTTACTTTTTCTGATTCAATTATTTTGTATTTGGCCGTATCTGTCACATATGCGTTTAAATAAGCAAACTAACATATGATCGGAAGACCAAACACCTGTCAAACGACTTTTATTTACTTAAGGCTATTGCCATTTATACAATTTAACGTAAATAAAAGTCGTTTGACAGGTGTTTGGTCTTCCGATCATATGTTAGTTTGCTTATTTAAACGCATATGTGACAGATACGGCCAAATACAAAATAATTGAATCAGAAAAAGTAAGCGCTCTGTGGTGTAATGGTAGCACATTCACACGGCAAGTGAGAGATCCGGGTTCGACTCCCGGCGGAGCAAGTACTTTTTGTGATTCAATGTTTATTGAAATTAAATAAGGCTATTGCCATTTATACAATTTAACGTAAATAAAAGTCGTTTGACAGGTGTTTGGTCTTCCGATCATATGTTAGTTTGCTTATTTAAACGCATATGTGACAGATACGGCCAAATACAAAATAATTGAATCAGAAAAAGTAAGCGCTCTGTGGTGTAATGGTAGCACATTCACCCGGCAAGTGAGAGATCCGGGTTCGACTCCCGGCGGAGCAAGTACTTTTTGTGATTCAATGTTTATTGAAATTAAATAAGGCTATTGCCATTTATACAATTTAACGTAAATAAAAGTCGTTTGACAGGTGTTTGGTCTTCCGATCATATGTTAGTTTGCTTATTTAAACGCATATGTGACAGATACGGCCAAATACAAAATAATTGAATCAGAAAAAGTAAGCGCTCTGTGGTGTAATGGTAGCACATTCACCCGGCAAGTGAGAGATCCGGGTTCGACTCCCGGCGGAGCAAGTACTTTTTGTGATTCAATGTTTATTGAAATTAAATAAGGCTATTGCCATTTATACAATTTAACGTAAATAAAAGTCGTTTGACAGGTGTTTGGTCTTCCGATCATATGTTAGTTTGCTTATTTAAACGCATATGTGACAGATACGGCCAAATACAAAATAATTGAATCAGAAAAAGTAAGCGCTCTGTGGTGTAATGGTAGCACATTCACCCGGCAAGTGAGAGATCCGGGTTCGACTCCCGGCGGAGCAAGTACTTTTTGTGATTCAATGTTTATTGAAATTATATATATATATATAAGGAGCAAACAATCAAACCGTGTTTTCTAAAAAAAAAAAAATATTTTTGGAGATATTGACATATTATTTGAAAACTCTTTGTTGGACTACAATTGGAACTGTAGTTATTTTCAACTAAAACAATATATATAAAGATATAGAAACGTATTTTCTAAGATACTGTTTAATTAATGCAAAGTAAATTGTAATAGTGCTTAAAATATCAATGATCATTTATTAATAGTGCTCTGAATTATTGGTCACTCTAACAGTGAATACTGCAATTTTATAAATTTTTTCTGATATTATATATATATATATATATCAGTTACCTGTGGCTTTGCACATATGCTGAGTTTGCCTTGTTTTCACAATCAAGAATTTTGTATAGAATGAATGGTGTTTTTACTTAAAGAAGAAAAAACTACTTTCGGTATGTTTTTTATAATTATTTTTAATTTCTACATCTGTTTTCTAAAAAATATGCTGTATTACTGTTACAGAATTTATTTATATACAAGTATTTAAAGTCATTAATTTAAAAAAAAAAAATAAAAAATAAGAAAGTTACGAGCAGAAGTGCAGAATATTATATCAGATATCCCGTTCTTCAGTAATCCCTGGGTATGAGAAAACTTTTGGTCTGGTACCCAAAGGGTTCAAGAAGATGGTTTTAATATGTCATTACTAATTCTGTCTACATTCTGATGAAGGACAATTACATGATGTGTACGGTTTTATCAAGTGGTAATCTTCAATGTGTTGGGTTTGATTTTAACTTGTTGTTGTAGCATGAACAATCGTGTGGTTGTTAGATTTTAACCTAACCATGCGTGATCTGATACTATCTTTTTGAATCCAAAGAGGAAGAGGTCAGTTGAACTGAGGAACGTAATGATGGCAGGACAGACATAATATGTTTATGTATATTATAAGTTGTTGGAGTGCCATATCACTCGGAGTAGGGAGTGTAAATTGTTTGGAATTTGCCAATGTTGTATGATATCCTGTTCCATTACACTGTTCAGAAACAACTGAAAAACTATAAAATAAATCCTTAACGTTTTTATATTTTAGGCTTGCAGGACGTTAAATGAATTTGAGATGGAGAGTTTTGAAAAAGGCGACCTGCAGCAAAAATGGTTTATTTTAAATCGTAAAAGCATGAAATTCAAATTTATATTATTTCACTAACAGGTTATTAATGGTTTTTTCTATAATTTACTGCTAGGCATCTCTTAGCTTTAATTCACTCATAAATATGATAATGAGGCTATATAGTTTCCTTAGAAAGCAGTGTTGATGTTTTCTAAGGCACTCTCAATGTATTCTGAAAAAAGTGGCTGAAAACTTGCCTGCATAATTTGGAAATGTTATTTCAATACACTGTTTTGATGAGTTTCTCCTCGGCTAATTACTGTATGAAAATTAAATTTTAAATTCACCGACTTGTGAATGAATACTTTTATAGTCTAAATACAAGTGAATATTTTCTGTTACTGTTTAAGATAAATTTGTTGAAATTATTATGTACCTACTTAATTACTGTTATATATTTCAATAGTGTTTTATATTTATTGATTGTAGTTATTATGCAAATTTTTACGATCTAGGCCAGTAGTTTTATGAAACATATAAAATATTAGTAACTTTTCACTAATAGATTTTAAATTAATCCATTCTGCTCTGTTAGATAATTGATTATAATGAAATAATGCATTTCTGTACATACAGAAAATAAATAAATTGACAGGCAAGACCAGGTAGTCATCAGTAGCCAAGTGACTGTCTTGTGCTCTTTTCTTTCCCTGAGAAAGAGGATTGGTGTATAAATAGTATAAGTTCTCTATGCCTAGTCATGGATTTGAAATTTTTGATGAATCAGTTTACAAGAATATGAAGAACGTAGCCAGGTCAAAATATGTTGGGGGTCAAGATCACTGATATTTTTCTGTAGTGGACAGAAAATAAAGCAAGTGCAGTTAACCGGTCATTCCCCATTTTGTTCCTTAAAAACGTTATTGACCCATTTTTATATTGAGAACGATCTTTCAGCAGTACATTTCAGTAATACTGAATTATTTAAATATTAATCGTTTACTTAAAGTAATTGGAAAAAAATTTAAAAATTGGGGGGGGAGGTTCAGACCCCTTAGACCCCTCATGTCCTTGAAGAATATATGATAATGGAAGACAAAATTCAGATTATAAAAGAACCTGTTTAGATCGTGTCCGCTCGAGACAAAATTATCGTTCTATTTGTATATGTACGGTGGTGGTGGGAATTGTCTTTGATTGTATTACTTACGCAGGAGATAAATCATACAGATGTGGTGTGTTGAGGTACAGAGGATTATTTGATTAGTTCCAAGGTCTGACACTAGGGCTGCGCTAAGTAACTTCCATTGTTACTATTCAAACATTTACTACTTGAGGCTCTCACATCACAGATGGCAGTCCGAGAGCACTCATTGTATCCGAGCTTCGATTTATAGCATTCAATGACATACAGGGTGACCAGACATCCGGCTTTAGGACAAAATGTCCTCTTTTTTAATGTTTTTACTCTTGTCTTCCCGGCTGGATTATGCAAAATGTATTTTGGGGAACGCTTAAATGTCCAAAATAGTAGGATAAGATAAAAAATTCTTCCGATTTTCGAAGTCTCAATGATAGGCCATGAAAGGTTATTGCAGCGCACACATAATGCCATGGCATGTGAACTGCTGTTAGATTCAGTTGTATGTTGAGTGTTGTCTATAGTGTCACTGACTCACTGCTGTTTCTATCCGCTCAGCTGCACCCCTTGATTTTCTGTTTATATATTATTTATATATATATTATATTATGGTTAATTTTGTTATAATACGTTATATACATGTTTCTGTTATAGCGATAATTTCTGATATACATAGTATAGCTTACTAATAATGTAATGAATCAATGCAATGAATTAATTCCAATTATATCAATTTATTGACCACAAAAAATAAAACAGCTCCCTAAGAATTAATATTGTTTTTTATAATCTCTTCACATAGTTTTGGCATTGATTCGATGAGTTTTTTTGCATATATTTTTTATTTCGTCATCATGGAACCATATTTAGATTATAGCAGTAAACGTGGATGTTTTTGCTGTACAATCTTCTTATATATATAAATGCGAATGTTTGTATGTCCGTTTAATAACTCTGGAACCAATGCACCAAACATCAGTGAAATTTTTGTACAGTGATTCTACACGTTCCTGGAAGTAACATAGGCATACATACTAGAGTAAATTTGGTCCAATTTAAATAGTTTATTTAATTAATTTTTTAATTATAAATCGTTGTTGATGTTAGAGTGTTTTATATTGGATCCGACAGACTGCGCTACGACACATAATACAAAGCGAACTGATACTTAACAGCTTGTTAATACTTGCAGCTGAAGTTCATCAAAGAGGCAGAAACATTTGTTTACATTTAAAATTTAGAAAATTGTTATTGTAAAGTGCTTGATCAGTAGTGTAATGCAGGTTGCATAGAAGACGTCATTGCCTAATTGTAAATTCAGATTGCACCAAGTTTGTTGATCAATAATAACAATATATAAAAATACAAATTTTTGTGTGTTTGTCCTTTATAGACTCAGAAGAACTATTGGACCGATCACTATGAAAATTTGCTATATTTATTTGTATTTTTCTATGTAGAAGGTTTATATGCAATGCCCATTGATGTAACTCTCCACCAGGCGGTACTGTAGTATATTACTAATAAAGTTATCAATCAATGCCTGCACATTAAACTGCAATTACGACACAGTTATTTTTTAATTAAATAGCCAAACACTATTTGAAGGCAAAGAAATATACGGGCAAAGCTTAAGAAATGCGTGCGAAGCCGTGGGAAACAGCTAGTACATAAATAATAGGCTCAAATAATACTTTTATCCATAAATATTGTCTTTACTAATATTTCATTTTTCGATTTATACGTCAAAACAAATCCAATTTAATTTTTTTTATTTGCATTATAATGTGCTTAAATGCAGTACTAATTTATAAAGTGTGCTTTTTAATAACGCATAAATAAATTTTTTTTGCAAAGTGTATAAAAATATTAAATTGGTACTGTCCTCTTTGCTTTAATGTCCTCTTTTTAGGAATTTCCATGTGGTCACCCTGTTGACATATCTCTTGTGTAACTAAGACAATCAACTGTCAACAATTATTTTTTAATGATGTATAATCTGTGCTATTATTAAGGATTGGGTAAAGAAAACACTTGCTGTCTGTACATCCCAACACAAACTTGATGTTTTATTTTACATAATATTTGACATCTACATTAAGGCACCGTTTGCTTAGAAGTAACCTCATACAAACAAACACACAACACTGACTCGTCCACAAGAGCTACAAACATGCTGAAGTATCAGGTGGACAGGGTCGTCACATTGTTCACAATTAGTACTAAAATACGAGATAATCCGGGACAATTAGTTCCAAATTATTTTCTTGTTATACCACTGATATATAATAACCACTGGATGGCAAACTCACTGCATTGCTGTTTCTAGGTACCCGTTAAAGTATACAATCGGTTGGAAGAAGAATGGCATGCAGATTAAACGCAACATCGGTGAGAAAACTATCTGCTTTTTCTCGGAAGTGTTAGACTAAACACCTCGGTTGCATTAAACCACATAATAAGTTGAGTATGCCAAATCCCTAGTCTTGGCCATTTAATATAGCAATCCAGTACTCATCATATATCCATGTGTAATTCAGGAGTCGAGTAAACATAACCGACAATAAGAATTAAATACTAACAATTGGAGCACAGGTAACAAATGTGAGTTACTTTTAGTTCCAATAAAAATTTTTAAACAGGTTTTTCTCATTTTTAAAAAAACTATTTACAATCAAATATTAAAATGGAATCTATTAAACGCTATGCGCTAAATTTGGTTGCTGTGTTTGAAATTATAGAAATGTGAAAAATACATATATATTTTCGTAATAAAATAGAAGTACAAACTAATAATAATTAATTGCATATTTTATAGTATAAATGATTGTTTCACATATTTAACAAAGTATATTAAATTTGAATGTCATTTAATTGAACTACCAGTTTTCAAAATGAATCAGGACAATGTGTAAAACACTTTAGAGTACTCATCACGATCCTGAGTGTTCCACCTAATTCACGACGTAAGGAGTTTTATGCTCTTTTGTATTACTTCTATGCCAGTTTTATTTAGTCACACCCCTAACTTTTGGAACTAAGTTTTGTTATAAAAAACACACAATTGATAGTCAATTATAAAATATGCAATTTACTAATTTTTGGAATGCTACTGGGGAAAATGGGAAATTGTTTGCGGGTCTTAGGAAACATAACCTAGACAAATGTCATGACAATTCCTAAAAACTACAAGTTGAGCAACAAAAATAAATAAAACTATGGATACACAATAGAAAAATTATAAATTCAATAAGGATATGTCTTCACAGTCAAGATTAAGTACATGCGCTTAACCCTGCTGTAACCTTACTGTCCATTTATGTGACGCAAAATTTTTGTTTATTAACTCAAAACTCAGGCATACTTTAAATTGTTTATGACACGTATTTACAAAATACAACAGTACATTGAATATGCCAATATGCGACTGAAGGAATAGAATTACTTTTCTTTTCCCAACATGATTGGCAGATATAAGAATTATTTTTTGGGCAAGTACAATTTGTTTGTTTTTTATTATAATTAGTTTTAATAACAAAAAACTGTTTTGAACTTTCTGTGTACGGTTTAACCCTAGATTTGACAGTTGAAAATCCTGTACTGGGAATAAAATATTTTGCTATTATTGTTTAAACATCTGTACAATAGTAATTAAAGGAGTCAAGTATGCATTACAATATATATTATTTTCCGTACATTACAGGGAATGTTTATGTGTGGTTGAAAGTCTTTTTTGAATCGATATTTATTTATTAACACCAAGAGTACTTATTAAAAGTACAAAATCACGATCCTGAGTATTCCAGTTTCACGACGTAAGGAGTTTTATGCTCTTTTGTATTACTTCTATGGGTGTTTTTTTTAGTCACACCCCTAAAACAAAGTAGTAAATTATAAAAAACACACAATTGATAGTCAATTGGAAAATGCAATTTAAATTTTTGGGGCACAAACAATGTTTATTCTATAAGTGATGACAATATTTTCAAAACTAAAAAAGTGAATAATATTAAAACACTAACACTCAGACAAGATGCACTTTTTAATAAAATTCGGAAATAAATATTGGCCCTGTAACAAAAAGAAACATATGTTCGAAACACATGGACTTGTTCAGAAAAGAAATTATAAATTCACAGTGACGTAGGTTTCTCAAACAAATTTCCGCAACAAAATGCGAGTGTATACCCTTACTACAGTATTTACGCATTTTCTTGATTCAGAAGGAAAGTAGTAGAGGCAATTTAGCATTAGTTTCATAGCTGTATTTAATTGTGTCATAGATATTATGCATTAAGTAAACTAATAATGAAATTAAACAGCAAAATACACTGATTGATAATATAAAGTGATAACAATTTAAATGTAGTTTTTTTGCAGCAAAACTGACAAGAAATCAGTCCTAAGTATCACTAGTTACTTGTTGTTTGCTAGTCAAATTAATTTTAAAACAATTTTATTTTATACTAAAACATAATTGTTGAAATAAAAAATATTGTTTTAAAGTTAAAGAATGATTATTTTGAATAACAAAAAAGCTAAACAATAATAAATCAAAATTAACATGACTAAATATAAAATCAAAATAATAGATGATTCTATGAAAACAGCTGATTTCACAGTTGAATGTTTAACAACAACACATGCCAATGATATCTGTTCAAAATATCGGTATTAAAACTGACAGTGAACCGCCCAATTCAGACCAGGTGTGTGAGAAACCAGCCACCAGTTTGCCATTGGGTTAAAAGTATGTTTCCTTATCATATAAATAGAATAGTAATATATTTAATTAAGTTCGTTTAAGTACTTTGACCTAACAAGTCCAGTAAATTTAAAATATAGGCTACGTTATTTCAAAATAACATGAAGGAAAATAAATATATATATTTTCAAAACTAATTCCATACTAGGAAATCTGTAATATGTAGAAAAACACTATAGGGCTAAATTAGACACTCTTTAAATCATCTCGCAGAACCAGTATTGCCTTTGTAGGCCAGTAGCTTATGCTACGACAATTTATGCTTAACCAGTAGTTTTGGTTGAATATTGCTAGAGTATTCGATCAAGTTTATGTCACATCAGAAAACACTTTATCTACATACATACTAAATATTCTCTACGACCATACCATAAGATTTTTCTCAACAAAAATGAGAGTAAAAAGTTAATGCTTGTGGACAGTAAGGTTTGTTCATAGCTGAATATGGTTTAAAAAGAAAACTACACAATGAAAAGGAAATTGATTCATTACTAACATTTATATATTTAAAAATATAAGAAAATGTTTAAAAGTACAACATGCTGATCATGTTCATTGCATTTTTTACTTGTTGTATTGCATGGCCCACTCATTTGTTCTAATAGTTATATTCGATAAAAATAAATAAATAGAAGAAACTAACTAAAATTTTTAAAGGTAGAAAAGATTTTATTACAATAATAAAAAAGAAGGCATTTCTATACGAGTTAATGATATGGTACTTTGTATATAATTCATTAATTTTTAACACTAACTTTTACCAAAACATGGTGATATAATCAGCTGATTGCTTTTACTAATAAATAAGTAACAACTAGCTAACGTTGATAATTTAATTAAAACGTAACTACAACGTTAACACGTTTCAGTTTCACTTGATGGCAAAATGGAAGTAACAAGGATGTACTAATTTCTCTTAACGAAGATTAGCCCACGAGAAGAGCCCGAAGTCAGTATTAATTCTTAATTAACAACATAAATAACAGCGGCTCGTAAAATTAGCAATTTTTAACTGCAAGGTTAACAACACATAATTATTAGAACATGTATTAGTGTATCAAGGACATAAAGAAACATGGGAGCATTTAAAATTTGGAATGTAATTATTTCTTAAGGAATATTTCATTTTTACACAGAAATAAATTCGAACATTGATAAACTAGCAAGGGTATAACAGCTAACAAACCTCTTATTTCTTAGTCAATATCTCTTGACATAACGACAAACTCAGTTTGCTGTTACAGATTCTACTTCACAGTGAACTTCGGGGGATGTGATATGCAGACATTCAAATATTTTGAGAATGAAAGACAGACATCTTAAAGCGGAATTTAACGAATCGAAGCCAATTATAAAAAATCCCATCGTAAAATGTCAACAATAACTAGTTTAAAATACATAACCTAGCTTAAAATTTGTCATTGTGTTATATATATACAGTCTTATTTACTAATAAAACAATAACAATTTACAATTATAAGTCCGTTACGTCAGACTTCACTCAGTCTGCCTGACATGATTCTACACCATTTGAACACGAATGGCACTAATAAATCATTAGTATATGTCAAGGAATGTTCGCTCGTTTCTTGATCCAGACCAATACTAAATACTGAACATAATGTAATTATAATAAATAAATGCATTCCCAAGAGA
Source organism: Homalodisca vitripennis (assembly GCF_021130785.1). Classification (NCBI taxonomy): domain Eukaryota; kingdom Metazoa; phylum Arthropoda; class Insecta; order Hemiptera; family Cicadellidae; genus Homalodisca; species Homalodisca vitripennis. The sequence goes on from NC_060213.1 coordinate 130,781,147, forward strand.
AATACTGGAAAAAATCAACTAACTTATTAAATAAAATCAGCATAAAACATACAATTACAAACAGTACCTTCTTATATAAAATAATGTCTTTAAACACAAATAAATTTGTGTTTTATTTTGTTCACATGCATTACTGCATAATAATTAATTTCTTAAGAAGGCAATTAAATAAAGTATATATTTGAAACTGATTGCACTTGGTAATTTCAAATTTAATTTACTAATTAACTTACTATAGATTAATACACCTACATTAATTATTGTACAAATAAAAATCCAATAATTTAAACAAATTATATGTTTATTTACCATTACGGCTTTGAAAACAATGGATTTTAAAGAGAATGGGATGACCATTGTCTCATCGCTGATCGGCAAGACGTTTGTTGTCAGGAAACATAGTTCGGTTGGTGGCACTGCGTATAACAGTTAACTGGTGTCGTAGCGAAGTTGGCAACACTGCGTATTACAGTTTGCTGCTGTCATAGTTGTCGAAATGCCAGTGCTGCTGAGGTGACGAGGGGTTGCACTCCTCCATCAGAAGCTTCTGCTTGTTGTCGGCGATCGCCAGACACTTCTTGCTGCTGCCATGCTGAATCAGCTTGGTCTGGAAACATGAGAAACACGGTTCAATAAATGTAGTTTTGGCAGCATTCCCAGTTTCTAGGAAAGTCATGGATAGATAGAGGCATAGAGGTTGTAAATAATCTCCAGCTGATCAAGAGACCTTCTTCCCTGGACATTAAAAAAGTAGTTTTAACGATAATATATATTCTCTACTCTGAACTTTACTATTAGAACTGATGTTGTTTTTTTATACTGAAAACAGGGGCAACAAATATATACAGTACATAATATCCTAAAAAGCATATCATACACAATTAAAGTATAATAAATATTTTAAAATCCACAAGTTTTTAGATTTTAATAAAGAAACATATTTTTTAGACACTGTTCAATTAAAGAAAAGTAAATGTAATAGTGTTTAAAATATTAATGATCATTTATTAATAGTGCCACCAAATACGAAAAAAATTGCAGTAGTTTTCATACCTCTGGTTTGTACTGCCAGAATTGATTGCCCTTCGATCCATGGCAAGGGTACAGAATCACGTCTTGACCTGCATAGTCCAGACACGCTTCATCACGCCGGACCTCGCCCGCCTTGCTCAGCATCCAGTACTGCCAACAATGGAAAAAACTAAATTAAGTGTAACAAAAAAAAATCAATTCACTAATGTAAAACATTGGTCAATCAATCAATCAATCAATTCATTTATTGCCAAAAAACATAACATGCATAGGCATTCGTCAAGAAAATTATAATATCCTAACTTAAAGTATAGACTACTGGACAGATCAAACAACAAGACCAAATCAATATAACAGGAGTGATCTACAATTTATTATCCTCAACGTATTCCCGGGACACTGTAATATTCTCTCGAAATAAGAAATTTTTTTCAGACGATTTTGAAATTCCCTATCGTCCACAACAATTTTCAAGCAGGATGGCAAAGAGTTAAAAAGGCGGATGCAGGAGTAAAGACTTTGTTTTTCAAAAAAAGATGTTTTATGGCAGGGTAGGATTAGGTTGTTTCTTTTTCTTAAGGAGTAATTATGGGCTGGATTAACGTTGACTGAAAAAAGGTGGGGATACTTTTTGTAAAAAGAAAGACACTGAAGGATATAAATGGATGGGGAACGTAAGGATATTATTACTGCGAAAGTAACCTCTACAAGACTGGGGAACGGACTCAACTTGAAAATAATCCGTATAGCTCTTTTCTGGAGACGAAAAACATATTGAGTTTTCTTACCTCTCGTATCCCCATATAGAGACTCCATAGCAAAGGTAAGGATAAAAACAGCCATAGTAAGTAAGCAAAAGAATTTCCTCACTAGCAAAACAGGATAGTCTATACATCAAAAATATGCAGCTGCTTAGTTTTTTCGTGACTTTATCAATGTGACTAAAAAAGTTTAGCTGATCATCCAAAACAATTCCAAGATAATTAACATTCAAAGAAGGACACATTTCTGACTCTCCAATCATAATGTTTTGAGATTCAATCAACGTTTTAGCAGACTTTCTAATTCCAAAATCAAGAAAATTGGTTTTAGATGTATTTACAAACAGAGAGTTTTCACCCAACCACTGCAGCAAATTACTGGCCTGAACAAAGGTTTTGGATTTCAAGCTCGGCTCGATTGCAACCAGAGATGACCAAAGAGGTATCATCAGCAAACAAAAACAACTTGGAAACCTTTCACGCTTCGATGGATGTCATTTTATGAATAGTAAAAATAATAAAGGACCAAGTACGGAGCCTTGGGGAACTCCAGTGCGTACTTCTCGCTCCTCAGAAAATTGTTTTCTTAAAGCACCCTGTATCATCAATAAAAGGAATTTCAACAATCTGTCTACGGTTCAGGAGATAAGAAGCAATCCAATCAAAAGCTTTCCCTCTAATACCCAAAGTTTTCAAGTTTTCTGAGCAACAACCCGTGATCCACAACGTCGAAAGCCTTCGTAAGATCCAAAAATAGGCCAAACACGTGATTCCTGTTATCCAATGAGTTTGATACCTCAGTTAGAAGACTAAAAATTGCATTGACTGTAGACAACCCCTCACGAAAGCCCATATTGATGGTCATGTAAAATTCCATTGACAGACAGGTAGTTGGAAAGTCTGGTCAGCACAAGCCTTTCAAGAACTTTTGAAAACGTAGAAAGGATCGAAATGGGGCGGTAATTGCTAAGTTCATTTGGACTTCCTTTTTTCTTAAAATATAGGTTTTACAATTGAGAGCTTCAAGTGTGATGGGAACTTCCCAGATTCAAATGACGAAGTTCGCAATCTGTGCAAGAGGATCAGCCAATATATCTATACAGCTCAACAAAATCCTGGATGAAACTCCATCAAATCCTGCTGAATTGCTTGTTTTCAAGGACTTTACGACTGAGATGATTTCATTCTTATCAGTTGGGAAGCAAAAAATATAGAGGAACTCATACTTGATGAAGACAATGATCTAGGAGGAACAAAATGAAGAATTACCCTCAGAATCTCTCAAACTCTGGCTTATTTCTGCAAAATGGATGTTGAATTTCTCTGAAATCATCCTAGGATTGTTCATCAGATCGCCATTCTCGTCATTAAGCGTAATATGTGTGAAGGCATTAGCTTTCTTATCAGGAATGAGATCCTTAACCACATTCCAAGCAGCTCGCTGTTTATTCTGAGCCCGCTGATGTAGGTCAATACTTTTTTCGCTTTGGCGGAATGGATGCGATTCCTAAACTCCTTCTTGGTTTGAATAAAAGAAAACTCTCAAAGGATGAGAAGAGTCAAGATGCTTAGACAGCGAGTAGAGAAACAAAAGGCGATTATGAAGTTTTTTTAGATCTTCATCCAAAGGAATCCTCATCTGAGTGCCCCATGTACCGAACTTAGTCTTTTTTGTAGGAAAAACACAATCAATATAAAATGACAAAATTGCAAGAAATGAGTCAAACATTTCATCAACATCAGCGGCTCCATAAAAGCTCATGCCATGATTCACCCTCCAGAAGACTCCTCAAGACCCGAATGCCGTCCGGGGGTGAAGCACCGCTTGAATGTAAATTTTAATAATATTGTGGGTTGAAGGAACAAATGAGGCAATGTCTCCAATTTGCGCATGATGATCGGAAATTCCAGTAATTAGAACCTGAGGTGAAAACATATTCTTTGGAATATTGCTAAATATGTTGTCAATGAGTGAACTGGAACCATTTAAATTCTCGAGGTGAAAGTGTCTATTGTGCTCACCAAGCCGAACGAATTCATCAGATCGATAAAATTTTAGATGACTGACTAATGGTGGAAAAATCTATATTGAAATCACCAGACAAAACAATCCATCTGTCAGATGGATACAGGTTTCCAAGCAATGCTGAATCGATAGAAAAAAATCATTTATTTCAGAAATGCTCTGATTAGGTGGTCTATAGACACATATAAAAATAATACTATTTGCTTCAGACTCAACTCTAACACCACACAACTCACAAACACCCTCAATCGAGAACTCAGACATATCAATTTCATAAAACTTAAAGTAGTTCCTTAACTAAAATACAAACGCCTCCTCTTTTTAAGATAGAACGACAGTACCCCGAAGCAATACAGTAGCCAGGCATGCTGAAAGAGTCTAGGTCCGCTTTATTAAAAAAATGCTCAGAGATACAAAGCAAATCTGGGGAGTTACAGATCAAGTAAAACTTCAATTTTGAGGCATTTTTGCCTTGGCACCCTGCACATTCTGATGGATACATCAGTGAACTTGTGTCATGAGTTCGGAAAGACCAATTTGAGTTATTGAGAAAACAAATCCACTATCGGCATTGCAAATTCATTTTGTTTAGTCCGTATTTGTTTGTCGGCACTGTATCCGACATAAAGTACGGAAAAAAATTGCAGTAGTTTCATACCTCTGGTTTGTACTGCCAGGAATTGAGAGGTTTGGGATCCATGGCAAGGGTACAGAATCACGTCTTGACCTGCATAGTCCAGACACGCTTCATTCCCTCGCAAATGTTAAGCATGGAGTACTGCCAACAATGGAAAAGGCTAAATTACTGAGCTGAGTGTAACAGTTAGTCCACTAATGTCATTGGTCAAATGATTCATTTATATGTGGACAGGTGAAAGTTTATAATACTCGTAAAAGTGTCAATACACTTTGACAGGTATTGTGAAACTACTGATTCAGATTTAAGTTAGTAAAGTATTTCATATGTTTTATATGGTTAAGGATTCATTAACACAATTCCGTTTCTTGACCTGATTATACTTAATATTTAGAAATTTAACAGACTACAACTACATGCTCTAGAGATACAAAAGTACATACACATAGCATAAAAACATTACAACTTTAAGAAAAAAAAAAAAAAAAAAAAACATAAATGATACAGACTAATACATCACATCATGATTCTTGTTGAAGACAAGTTACTTTTTGAGTAAGCAAAATATGACATACATCTAATAGTTATAATTTTTAATTTATATCCAGTAGAACTGACTGGGATACAAATGAAAAACCATAAACTGGCCGACTGGCTACCAAGAGCTATAAACAGTAATGAACACTATCAGCTGTGGTGTAAGGGTGACGGAAGGTTTACAGCTGCACTCGCCAATAAAACACATCTCTAGTCCTAACATCGTAAAGGTCTCCCTTCATGCACAGTAAAAATATCCAGTTCAGAAAGACGCATCCACTTTAGTAGTTGATGGATGCCTGAAACTTTTACGATTTTGTTATCAAAGTACTTCTAAAACATTTTCTTTATCATCAGTTTGGGGTTTTTCTGATAACAGCTAGACAATTATGGTCCCTACTACCCTCTTCGCTACTCCAAATTCAAAGTACAGAAATTACAATTTCTTCAACAAAATCGTAATCAGTTCAAAATCTTCGTTGTAACCCGAATCATAGATATCAAATTGGTTCTAGAAAAAAACAGTTTTGGATTTGGGAGGCATCATGGCACCAAAAGAGCTCCTGTTTTACAGTTTTCAAAGTCTTTTTTGAAGTATGGCTTACTGGGCATTGGTATGTTTTCTGGCCCACTGGACACAGCAATCGAAGTCGTATTACTTCCTTTCAGATTTCCTACATGCCTTTTTTTACCCAGTGATATATTTAGGAAAATCACACTAATTGTACACACTAGGCTAGAATTTCTTATAGTTTCCATAAATAAATATTTAATAAATATTCAATATTTACTATTACTATATAAACATTTAATTGTAGTACTTATTGAACCAAAAATGAAAAACTTGAGAGTGTTCAGTAAAAGTGTTCCAATACTTTGAGATTTTGATCTACACATAAAAATTAGCAAAACAGTTCATATGAAGGTATGTCCTAAAACCTTTAGTTTTTCGTCTATCTGTCTGTCTATGTATATTATAAAAAAATTATATCTTTTGAACCAGTAAAGATAAAGTTATAAAACTTGAGAACTGTATTAAGCTTCGGTAGACCTTTTTAAAAAATACAATATTTACAAACTCCTTTTATCTGTTTTAAAATGGCAGATGTTTATCGGTTTTGAGTTATTTTGATTGAATCATTTAAACGTCTGCCATTTGGAAATGGGTACAACGATTTTGTTAACATTTTATTTTCCAAAAGGTCTACCAAAGGTTAATAAGATTCTCAATTACATAATTTTATCCTTTACTGGTTCAAAAAATATAATCTTTTTGATGATAAACACAAACGTCAGACACATACAGACAGATTGACGGAAAACTAAAGGTTTTAGGACATACCTTCATATGAACTTTTTTGCTAATTTTTATGTGTAGAACAAAATCCCCAAAGTATTGGAACACTTTTACTGTACACCCTGTATAAGAATGATAATAATGTCTACATGAAGATAACAATAATGTTTTGATGAAGCTAACAGGTGTTTGAGATGATTTATTGCGATGCAATACACAAACAAAAATTAAAACACAAAACAGATTGAAAAGCAAAAATATCCTCCACCGTTAATGACAAGTGTTAGCTAGACAACAAAACCAGTCTTTCATTAATTGTAGATCTTGCTAGAGACCACGGTTAGACAAACACTAGATGGCTGTTAGATGGACTGGATGAGTGTTACCTACACCCAAGTAAGCGGTTACTTTGCTGAAGCGATACAGAACAGGATTCGTCCAGTTACAATCCGATTACCTGGTTACCGCCCTGTTTGTGACAAGGCCACAGCCCCACCGGTTTGTGCATGTCCTCCGGTTTACAAGCAGAGTCTATGCACTGACTAGACCAGGGGTTGCCAATCTGAGAAACTCAATAGATCAGAATCTGACAACGAATTTTGTTTCAATTTTAGATCTAGGATCTCGGAGTTTACTTTCAACACCTCCTGCTCCATTCGCTGAAAACAAATAATTACACAGAATTTGTTACATTGGATTTTGGTTGATGCTTTGATCGTTTTCTGTAACAAAATTATTTTACTTCTTTTAGTAGAATAAACAAGATTGGTACTGCTTTTAATTTAAAATAATTCAGGTACTATCCTAACTGAAAAATGTTTTACATGGAACTGAATTTATTGAAATCATAAAAACAGATTTTATTTTGAGAACTGTCCACGGAGGAAACAATGTGCTCGTAAAACTAACAAATTACATTGCATAAACTAGATTTTAAATCTTGGTATTGTGACAAGAGGAAAAAAATATGCAGTAACATCAGTTTATTACGCAACATAAAATATTAATTATAAAATTAATTTGATGGAATTTTCTACAAATATTCCAACTTTATTACTCTTGCTCGCTTTCAATAAAGTATCCGGATTCTCGTGACCACTTCTGGTTAGCGTTGAATCCTTTTTAGGTCCTTAAATACTCAGTTTGTTCTCTAATTCAGTCCATGAAGAAAAAATATATCATTTTACCACGTACAACCAAATGGTAAAATGATTTCTTTTCGTTGCAAACAGTTCTATAAATTAAAAGCAGTCATCTTGAGTAACGTTCAAAATATCAACCAACTCCGAACCAATCAGTTGGTCTGGAGACAAACCTGGTTGCCGCCCATCTTGTGACAAGGGTAGAGTCCAACAGGTTTGTGCAGGTCCGACTTGCGAGCTGGCGAGTCCAAACACGTCTTGCCGCCATAACCTAGGTTTCGCACCTACAACAGTCCTTCAGTTAAGTATAAATTACACTACTTGTGCTGTCGAGCACAGAGACATTGTAACTGGATTATTACAGTTGAATTACAAAATTACAGCGCAGCACTCTTTTGTATATTGGTAACAAAACAACTATCAATTTCAATCTCTGTTAATCTTTTTAACAATTGTCTTCTTCAACTAATTGACTATCTAAAACTAATTTAATATTCTATATAGGTAAAAGATAACATATCGAGTGCAGATTAGTATATTACAAATCTAAAATGGCTTCAATAGTTTTACTAAAATTTTGTGAGAAAAAAATTTAAATTATTTGACTACTGGTTCTGTATAAAGAAAACCATATTTTACTTATTTTTTAATTTTAAGAATATGAATAAATTTCCCAAAAGTGCTGAAATGTGAACGCAAGCCTATCTAAGAAATTGATAAAATGTAAAGTATAAACAAAACTTAAATTAATCCTGAAATAACAATAAACCCTTATTGGGTTTCTAGCCAAATTGAAACAATCAATACAGAATGTAAGTCACATCTAGAACTTTCGCCAGAAGTTCAGCACAGAAGAACGGTTGTGGGATTAAATGAAGAGACGCTTAAAACTGAAATCGTCTTCCGTCGAGTAATTTTTGACAAAGAACTAAAGAGAATCGACATTATCGAGAGGAGAGGACGCAAATGCTGCTAATGGCAGATCTAAGCGGCTTGAGACGTCGACTTTGACATCAGATCTGAGCTCAGACGTCTCAGCTGCTGTTTCTAATTATGTCAGAGATGCTTAACCAAGGCCGACCCTCTTTGTGAGAAGTGATCCGGAAACATCTACAGTGTTGTCTTTCACTTTATATACGGTAACAGAGTAGTAGACCAAACTAAGACAAATTCTATATTCAAGTTTAAATATGAAATTATATAAAATACCGCACCAATATTCTGATATAACAACAAGTATCATTAAATAGTACCAAAGCTTTAGATACAACAGTTATTGTATTTCTCCACTTCTATACAACTAGAACTAGAACATTCTAGATCAGCATTCAGGTTGCCACAGCTTTAATGGTATTTTTATACAAAATTAAATTAAATTTTATTACAGGAAAAGTGTTTTTATACATATATTTATACCACTTTGAATCTTTTATGAAAGAAGAAAACTGTTTTTCAACCAATATATGATTTGCATGATTAAAAGTAATCTGCTAAACTTTGTAATATTCCTATTGGGTTATAAATACAAAAAATTATGTAATGAATAACAATTTACCTGTTTTTTTGTAAATTTTCGATTTCTTTCCAAAATACAACAAATTAAAAATCTTTGGTAAAGTTAAAACTTGTTTCACAAATTTATTAATCTGCATTTCAATTTCAGTCAAAATATTAATTTTTTTTACAAATACGTATGGACAGACATTATCAAATAAACAATATTTTTCAGTAGAGTGATCTAGACATAACATCATGTTGGAATGAATCAGTAAATTACAGTTTACAGTCACAATTGTGCTGTACAACACATCCTCACTCACCTCTCCGGAAGCCACAGCTTCCCCGGGGATAAACAGTTCCGGGTAAATGTTATCCAGATACCATCTGAATGACTTGCACCCCAACTTTCTTCTGAGCTCTTTTCTGGCTGACACATCTCCAAAATCACCCTACACACAATATATTACCATATTATAACTTTAAAAAATATATTCTCTGAGTTTTTTCGATGAAAACAATCGTTTTCATTATACAAAATAATATAAATCAATCCAGTTCTCTCGTTTTATTTTATACGTTAACATCTGATTGATAGTTTTGCGTCATTTTACATCAAACTTACATTGTGTCACGTTGCTGTCTGTGTATTTGTACCCTTTTACACACCATACTCATCGAAATTTATTGTCAGGCTTTGTATTCACTATCATTTACTTTTGACAATAAAGCTTTATCTATAGTACATTAATTAGCATTTTATGTGGTAGTTTCATTGATAAAACATTAATTAAAAAACAAGTTAAAATTGTGAAGCCTGTGGAAAAGTCATACTGATCATCATTGGGCATACTGATTGGTGATTGGTTGACCTGCAACCAATCACGACACAGCTTGCTTGGTATTCAGTACCTTTGTAGGTGGATGTGCATTATTGTTTAACAAGATTGATTGTCACAATGATGCTGAAATGTGGTGTGCAGAAGATGATATCACGACCGCCTGTGTAATTCTAAGAATTAATAATACCTTGATGACATCTACTTGGGTACAGAGTGTCATTGGGTATTTATATACTAATATTTATTTAGATGTAGAAGGCATTTGTTTTAAATGCAGAATCTTCCTTTACTTGTTGTATGACAAAAAATAGCATTTAATTGTTTTTTATAAATGGGTTTTTTATAAATTAAATACTAGGTCCGAAAAATATGTCTACAGTCAAAAAACTGCTTGACCATGGTTAGATTAAGGGTAATTTTTTACTTAACAATGTTCTTAATATTTTATTACACATAAATGCTCTTTGCATACAATTACTGATTAGTGTAAGTTTTTAAGGTGATAAAAATGTATCCCACCTGCTAAATTGAGTGTTAGTATAAGGAGGATGGAGACTTGAAGATTATACCTATATAAAACCAACCAATATTTTGGCACAACTTTAAAAGAGGAGGTGGCATCCCAAATTTAAAATTTTCAATAGCACGTCCCTTTGTGTCCATACATCAATGAAAACAGACAAACAACAAGCATTCTGGTACAACCCAGATTTGTTATTTTAAATATTCATGGTATAAATTGTTGATATAATTCGAGTGAAAAATATTCATTTCTTGAACTGTAAAAATGAAAATACAGGATGAACTTCCATTTAGAATGAATAAAAATCCTATAGACATTATAATTTTTGTTTCAGATTTGTTTAATTTTAATTTTTTGAATGTAGGATTGAGTATACAATTTAGGGTCTCTTTATAAATTGCTGTTTATTATTTCAGTATTTAAACGGTTTAAAAAATATGCGAAATTGCTTTTGTTCACATTGAGCGTACGTATTTTTTGGACAATCTACTAAACAGCTGTTTGAAAACAAACCATCACTATAGATCAAGTTTACAGTGACAAAGCCTCTTGTGTTAGTCGACGTTAAAGTACACATTGAGTGTACATATTTTTGGACAATCTACTAAACAGCTGTTTGGAAAACAAACCGTCACTATAGATCAAGTTTACAGTGACAAAGCCTCTTGTGTTAGTCGACGTTAAAGTACACATTGAACGTTCAAGTCTTAGGAGTGTTAAGCAGTATTATGTTAATGTTAATGCAACAAGACAAGTTCAGCCTGAGGTGCTTGCGGTTCCATTAACATTAACAGCGACTCGAGTCTAAAGTAACCAAGTTTGGCGGCAACTGTTCACTTCAAAGGTTAACTTTGCCCCCCCAGTTTGTTACTTGTGTGTCATTACGTAATATGTTTATAGATCCCTTCTCTAACAAGATTTCCTCCAGTGTTTGTGGTCTGTGTTCTCCAATTAACCTCATACTCTACGAGTTTATGTCAGTAAAGGATGGTGATTCTTTAACATTTATTAGTTGCAACTGTTGTTTATGTTATGCATTTATAATATAAGTTTTTAAAGTCAGTAGATCTCTAGGTCAAAAGTCAATATTTAAAAAAAATGTAAAAGTCAGTACTAAAAACGTAAAATGATAAAATATAATAACTTTACGTTTTAACTTTTTTAATAACAAAAATAAAATTAAAAGCTTAAATGTTTAACTTTTAATTTACATAAAATTAAATTGGACAAATAATATAGCAAACAGATAGCAAGTTCTTGTAAACAAAATTAGATTTCATTTCCTCTATTAATTTATTTCATGAATCAAAAAAGAAGTCACCTTTTTAAAAATACTAAGTTTCCTCCAACCCTTACATTGTTAGAAAAAGAACAATTTTAAATTACTTAAAAATAAACTTAAGTCTAATTAACACTGCACAGGGTAGTATGACTATCACAGTTACATACAGGGTGATTCAAAACTAAACGGCAATCTCTCGAGAGCTTATTCTATAGCTAAAAACAAGTAAAAAAGTTCATATAACCATATGCCCGGAAACGCTTCGTTAGCGAGTTACGCCTAGCGAAAGATTTCGCCCGGATTTCAGAACCCTTGGTGAAGTCAGGCCATATAAAAATGGTAAAGGTAGTTACAAAGATACAAATACGATTGTTTTTTTATGTTTTTATATCTGAAAATTTTATTAAAATTCGTCCCAGAGCTGTAAAATGCAATACTTATCAGAGATATCTTACGTAAAACACAAGAATTGGTGCAAAGAAAATAACACATTTTTGTGTTTAACGTAAGATTACTTCCATAAATGTTAAATAATGGTCATTTATTTCTTAAACAGATTTGTAGAACATTTAATTCTGAAAAGATTCATGTGAATTACTTAGGAAAAAATTAATAATAGGTATTGAAATTTAGCTTTATTTAAAAATAAAACAGACGCACAAAAATGCATATTCTTATCTGCATAAAATATTAACTAATGTTTTAGGTTGTGAGTAACAAACAGCTGATCATTTATTCAACAATTTTTATCGTCATATTTTCTTTGCAAAGGTTTGGCAATATCAGCTGATCAAGTTCATGAAGTAATATTTGAATAACCTTTTATGGAGGTTTTTGTATTGTGGCGTGTGAAGATTGTATTTTGTGAGATCCTGTGATTATTTGGAAATATTTTATACAAGTGTATAAAATATTTTATTAAATATTTATTTTTAAAATATTTTATTAAATATTTTTATAAAAGTGTATGTAATTATCTTAGTAAATAATGGCAGATAATGTAAATGGTATGTATTCGTTTGAGGAGTATACGGACATGATACTGATTTACGGCAAAAGTTAACAAGAATGGTTTAGCTGCAGTTCAGGAATATCGTGATACTTTTCCACATCGAAGAACACCTGATCGCAAAACATTTGAAGCTGTGGAGGGACGACTTAGAGAAACTGGTAGCTTTAAACCGAAGCGAATAGATACTGGACGTCAACGTAGCGCAAGGAACTATAATAATAAACAAGCAATAATAAATGCTGTAGAATTATCACCAACCACAAGCACCAGACGATTATCACGTCAGTTAAATATTTGCCAGTCAAGCGTATGGCGGACACTTCATGAAGCACAGTTGTACCCATTCCATATAACAGACTTATTACCGCAAGATCTTAAATAAACGGAAGATGTTCTGCCGCTGGTTAAGAAGAAGTTGTTTACGACATCAGTATTTTCTTCGGCGTATTCTCGTTACTGATGAATCCTGTTTTACTAGAAATGGAATTGTAAATTTTTCGTAATACCCCATACTTGGGCGTACGACAACCCACATGAAACTGCGACGAGGCATTTTCAACATACATTTTCAGTCAATGTATGGCTTGGTGTTCTGGGTGATAATTTGATTGGTCCATTTTTCCTCCCTAATCGACTTAATGGAGTAGCGTACTTAAATTTTTTAAGAACAAACCTGCCTACCCTCTTGGAAGATATTCCTGTTCAAAACAGAATAAATGCATGGTTTATGCACGACGGAGCACCTCCACATTTTTCTAATGATGTGAAAAACTATTTAAATGATACATACGGTAGACAATGGATTGGTCGAAATGGACCAGTAAAATGGCCACCACGTTCTCCTGACCTCACGCCAGCAGACTTTTTCTTATGGGGTTGGATGAAGTCAATTGTTTATTTCAAAAACGGATTAACACCATAGAGGAGTTACGTAATCGCATTACAGAGGCGGCAGAAACTATCAAGAATGCTCCAAACGTTATGAAACGCGCTAGAAAAGAGTGGATTCGTCGTGCGAAAACGTGCATTGCTAACAACGGAGGACACTTTGAGCAACTATTATAGGTGATTATTACAGTTTTATAAAGGTAAATACATTTTATGTTAATGTTCAGTCTAGAATAAATGATCAGCTGTTACTCACAACCTAAACATTAGTTAATATTTTTATGCAGATAAGAATATGCATTTTTTGTGCGTCTGTTTTATTTTTAAATAAAGCTAAATTTCAATACCTATTATTAATTTTTTTCCTAAGTAATTCACATGAATCTTTTCAGAATTAAATGTTCTACAAATCTGTTTAAGAAAAAAATGACCTTTATTTAACATTTATGGAAGTAATCTTACGTTAAACACAAAAATGTGTTTATTTCTTTGCACCAATTCTTGTGTTTTTACGTAAGATATTTCTGAAAGTATTGCATTTACAGCTCTGGGGACGAATTTTAATAAATTTGTCAGATATAAAAACTTAAAAAAACAATCGTATTTGTATCTTTGTAACTACCTTTACCATTTTATATACGGCCTGACTTCACCAAGGGTTCTGAAATCCGGGCGAAATCTTTCGCTAGGCGTAACTCGCTAACGAAGCGTTTCCGGGCATATGGTTTATATGAACTTTTTTTACTTGTTTTTTTAGCTATAGAATAAGCTCCCGAGAGATTGCCGTTTAGTTTTGAATCACCCTGTATATTGGTAGAAAAAAACATAAAAAAGAATGAATTCAGGATTGATCCTTGTGAAACTCCATACTCACCAGGTCATTGCCAACACGTTGATAGTAATACTTGGCATACTCGTCCATCCACACTTCGGCAAGACGGATAGAGTTGCGTTTGAGCACGTTCACACCAGTACGCCACTTGTACGGTGAGCGCTTGCGGAATATGTGACCAACATGCGAGCATGGGACGATTTCCAGGGTTCCTCCGCACATCCATGTCTGCAAAGTCACCATTTTACTTACAATAAAAAAATGCAAGGTTGACATCGCTTAGAGCTGGTATTCTGCATATCTTGTAGAGTTCTATAAGTGATTCTGAGAGGGAGCCAATTTGTCATTTTATTCATTTTCTGATGGCTAAGTATGACACAAATTATGATAATATACAGTATAAACGATGAATAAATAATATAAAATCACTATAGAATCTATGTTGATGAGGGATATTATTCAAACAATTAAATTCACTGAGATCTCTCTGCTTTCTTTTAGCATAAAACCTCACAAATATAAGTAAAATATATGAAAATCTAAATTATCCTAATTTATACAAGGATTTCAACATTGTCCAAATCAGCAGATACTCTTTGCAGAAATATAAATCTATCCAAGCTGTCTATTAAATACAATTATATGTATTTATTACTTTAAGATGTCAGAGTGAAGAAGTCATGGACAAATTTGAGGTGAATTATGTATAGAATGAGTGAAGTTCCCTCGTATATGTACTATCATATTGTGATACTATAGGTTGATGATCTTTTGAAAGAGTCATTAATTAACTGTTAGATTAAGAAAGGCTTAAAAATTTACATGTTTACTTTGGCTCTGAGCAACTTAGTTAGTAGTCTGATCTAGTTGACTAATTAACTAATAAATAAGTTTAATTAGACTGTTTTTAAATAGTTTTAGAATAATTATTTAATATAATATAAAGCAATAAAACCCTACAAATACCGTTGACGCCTGAAGCGTTAGTCGATTTCTGGTTACCAATACCGTTGACGCCTGAAGCGTTAGTTGGTTTCTGGTTACCAATACCGTTGACGCCTGAAGCGTTAGTTGGTTTCTGGTTACCAATACCGTTGACGCCTGAAGCGTTAGTTGGTTTCTGGTTACCAATACCGTTGACGCCTGAAGCATTAGTCGGTTTCTGGTTACCAATACCATTGACGCCTGAAGCGTTAGTTGGTTTCTGGTTACCAATACCGTTGACACCTGAAGCGTTAGTTGGTTTCTGGTTACCAATACCGTTGACGCCTGAAGCGTTAGTTGGTTTCTGGTTACCAATACCGTTGACGCCTGAAGCGTTAGTTGGTTTCTGGTTACCAATACCGTTGACGCCTGAAGCATTAGTCGGTTTCTGGTTACCAATACCATTGACGCCTTACGCGTTGATGCGCATGCGTTTATGTTTTATGTATTAATTTCACTAGCTGTTGAATAAAACTAGTTTTATATGTTCTATGTAGCTGAAGACACATACTTTGATTTAATACTCTGTGGATTTGAACGTAATTTTCTTGCTGTGTTGTGGACATAAGCGTATTTGTCTTTGTCAATCTCAAGAAATAAACAAAACCAACTAAAAAGTAAGTAATACTTTTTAATAAGCATTGGTAGACTACAGATAAAGCCTTAAAATAAAAAAATGCATTGTGTAGGTGTAAAAAAAGCTATATTTGAACACAGCTAGGGGTACACATTTTAATAATTTTAAGTATACACATTTCCAACAAACAGAATAAAAACGTGTTTCCAATCAAACACTAAATTATATAGAACTATGTATTTTTTTAAGTAGAAAAAATTTGGAATATAAATTAGTAATTGGTTACCATGGAAACACATTTTAGTATTGATTTCAAGGGGCATAACACAACACAATCTTTACTTTTTTTTAGTTTATTTTTGTACTTTTAACAAGTAAAACAGCTCAATATCAGTTATATACTAATTTATTATTATTCAGCATCTGACATTGAAGAAATATATATATATATAACAACATATAGTTATGCAAGTAACATTATTTTTAAACAGATTTATTCCTGACTTTCAAATTCACGCAAATCTAAAACATATTCTGTGAAATTGGGCAGTGTTTGTAAGGTTTAGCAAACAAACTTGAACTCAAATAGATAATAGACAATAAATAGATAGTGAAAATTGTGATAGTGGGTATAGAGTGGACCCCGAAAAACTTTAATAGAGTCCTGCCCCGGGCATCTCATGAAGGGGAAACCTTCCCAAGAAGGTGCGTACTAAGAAAGAAAATATTCATCACAAGTCAACTGGAGCGCAATACTGTTAAGTTCTCAACGAAATTAGAGTTCACTAAATGACTAATTGTAATCAAATTGGCAATCAGCAGAATGAAGCTTCATTTAGCAATTCAATTATCAAACTGGTAATTGATTATTTTGATGGACCACTGAAATTGACAGATGGCCGATCTAGAAATTATTGCGTTTAGTTAAAATCCTAATTCGGCGGCCAGAACATCCTGACAAACTAAACTTCAATTGATGAATAATTATTCCGCACTCATTCGCGCATTTAATGGTTATACCATTATCGCATTGTTTGTAATACTGCATTTGAATAGAGTTACTGTAATTACAATATTTTATAAAGATGATTTATTAACACAATATGATAATGTAAACATTAATTAAACACTTATAAATCGGTAATACATTACAGGACGATATGATAATACAGCCCAAGTGAGTTGGTGAGAAAGTTAATTTAGAATATAGTTATTTATCACTCCAGCTGTGTGGTAAAAACGATGATTAATTTATTAAAAATATTTGTTGCTACAATAGGTGTATAATAATTGGTATACAAATTAGATGTACCGAATGTTTAATAGTAATGTTATTTTCAATCATGTAATTGACAACAAAGTGTGTATAAACCAATCTTAAAAGATTCAAATATAGGTATAGACAGATAAACTTTTGTAATATGGGTAGGGAAAATAGCAACTTATATTATGTGTTATGCTGTTATAATTAGTATACAAAATAATCCATTCACAATTAATTTATAACAAGTATTAGACAAGAGCATATATAGTATTGGTTTTATTGTAGGATGGGGAACTATCTTTATTGTAATAGATGATTAACATTTCAATACAAAAAAATATAACATTTTTAGAAAGAAATTTACTTATACTCTAGTAGCTTACACTAATATTCTTTTTCATAATTACAATACGAGAGTAATTAAGTTTTTTCATAAAATCATTTTTTTATCCAGGAGGGGGCTATGGCCCCCATGGCCACCCCTTTGGATACACCACTGGTATCAGATTCATTCAATGGTACCTCTTACATTTGCAAGCTTTAGCTACAATTGTAGGCACAGCATCAACACTTTTTTTTAGAGATATCTCACTAAAAGTTTTTTTCTATTATTGCTTATTTGGTCTTAATGGTCATGGTCAAATTGTTTAATCAGATTTTGAGGATGGTAAGAGATAACAGTGATTTTTGAAGTAGGATTTCTATATGACGATCTAAACACTCTAAATCACCTTTAGTGAGATTTGTAAATACAGTATAGTAAGGGAGTAATTGTCCCTTAAGAGTCAGCTGTAGTGAAAAGACCTTATGGTTTTCCCCAAAAGAACAATCTTAAATCTCGTTTACTTTTACGTCCTACTTTTTTAAGTACCGGTAGTGTTTTGCAAGATGCCTCATTTAAAATATACAATTACTTATTAACTTTTTTTGTAAAGTGTAAACTTTTTTAATATTTAAACGATGAAATACAAGAAAGTTGAGAAGTTTTTTCTGGATACCCCTTAAAAAAATAGAAAAAAATAAAAACCTTTGGATGCTTAAAATGTGTCATCTTTCATAATTCTACGACTAAAAATAAGATCATAAAATTGCACGAGATGTACTGTTGTCCTTATGGGACTACAACAAAGATGACTGGCTCTTAAAAGAAGGAAAAAAGAATTGTCTTGGTTCGATTTGATTCAAATCTCTACAATCAATCAATATAGAGGGTATTAATATTTTCCCCTCTTAATATCTTGATACCAGTAAAATAAAAAGAGATAAGACACAAAAGGATAATAGTGAGGATAACTTATAAATCCTTAAAGTTGAAGAGGAACACTCCTGACCTTGAACGAGAGCTCGAGGTTCTCCCCACCCCAGATGTCAAAGCCACTATCGTAGGTGCCCAACCTCTCGAAGAACGCCTTGTCGATACTGAAGAGTCCTCCGGCCATGGTTGGACTGAAGACGGGTTCCGCCGGATCCTTGTGTCGCTTCCGTTCTCTCTCCGGAACCGCATGCCAGTTAAACTGTAATAACAGACATGGCGAATGGGTTTTACTCTGCAACACAAAGTTTACAGGCAACTGGAATGCTCTCTACTGGTTGAGTAAGATTGTAATAGAGAATTTCTAAATATGTCTACTTTATGTGTTTCTTTCAAATCAGTGGAACTTAGAAGTAAGTTTTCTATGTAAACCTGGTGATTTTCCTATCTTTGTAATAATCATTGTGTTCAGTCCTATTAATTTTAACCTTACATGTTTGTTTGATTTATCTCAATGATCATATTGTACAGTCCATAAAGCATAACAAGATTAACGAATAAAAATTTGTTTAAAATGATTGTTGATACAATTTTGAATAAGTTTTAATTTTTTACTTAATTTATTTCATACTTTCAAATACATTTTTGTAGTAATAAAGTAGCATTAATTGCATATTTGTGTTGTGACCATCAGTACATCTAGGATCTAACTCAAATTCTAACAACAATGAGTTTTACTGTAAGTTTCTATTGCTGAGGAACAAAATCGCCCAAGGAAGAAGATAAAGAGAACAAAATTAATTAACATGAGAAAAATTAAAACCTAAAAGTGATCTATTCTGACATTAAATATTCAACTAAAATGCCAAAATTCCACTTTTATAAAAAGTTTTACTGGTTAGATAAATTGAAGCATTTAAAATATTTTAAATCATGTACTATTTTGAGACATTTCATAAAGAAAAAACTCACTTCTCAATTCTTTTCTCACAATAAATTTAGTGACTTTCCGCAAAATGTGTTGAAACAGAACTAAAGATCCAGAAAAGCTGGAATGCTGTTTTTGTTCCACTTAGAATCCTATCTGCAAGAAGCACTCAATACAACTCTTGTGCCGGAAAGACACTCTAGCTACATAAACCGAGGCACTCAAGTGCAACATACATCCCTTGTACAGTAAAAGCCCTCTTTGAGTTGACTTAAGTGTTCTATCCCTCAGATGCAGTGTGTTTAACTATTTCTCGAGTGTTTCCATTTACTTTGTATGGGTGGCAGTTGGTGTCTTACCAAAATACGCATTCTGTAGCGGAGACGTGTGTTACACAATAACATTTACATAACCACCAAATTATTGTTAACACAGAGTATACCAGTACTTCAAAAATGAATTGTCTTACTTAATTGACAGCCTACATTAAATTTAAAGTGTAAATAAACACGGATTTGAATCCAAATTTGCCACTAGTTTAAATAAAATCAGTACTGTAAGTACTATATAAAGTCATAGTAAAACAACCATGTTAGTAAGTGTGGTATTATACTTACCTGAGTAGTTGGTTGGTAGGTTGGTGTAGCTGTTTCCAATAAAACTAGGTGACCAGAACAAGTCGTATTTACTTTATTTCCTATTCATAATATAGAAGAAACTTATTCAGTTCATAAACGTTAAAAAGATCTTATTCTTTAAAAATAAAGTATTCATTTTGATCCTTTGGATAGAATAAAACAAGTTTTATGAGCATACCTGTTTTAATGTAAGTAAATCACCTGGTTATTTCTCCATATTTATTTCCATTAGTGAAACTAAAAATTTCTAAAACAAACACTAAGAATTTTGAATAAATTATTAATTATTTGATTGTCCTGCTGTAAAAAAGTTTCTCACAAATTAAGTATTACACTTTGTTCTGGACATTTCGAGGACAGTCATCTATAACATTTTATAACAGTTTGAAACTTAATTAAGTATTTATATTTTTAATCAAGATGATATATGCTTTTAATCCATGACTTATTTTATGATAATTAATTACACTGTGCATATGCATCTTGCAACATTATTGATGTATATTTATAGTAGAGAATATGCTCTCTTCTCTCGCTCTCCTATCAGGCAGAATGGCAATCGGACTTTTATAAGTGTTCAAAATTATACAAGATTCAATTTTAATTTTGAGTTAATTGGAATTGATACCGTTATTCAACTCCAAATAGATGGTCTGATTTTATCGAATAATCCAGTGACTGAAAACCAAGGGCCTGCAATTTATCGTACGCTGGAACGAGTTACGATATCCAATCACAGTGATCGAATGTAGTAATTAATATATATGACAAGTGAACTTTGAATTCGCACTAGTTGACGCCCAACTTATTTCTTTTAATTAACTTAGGTGTGCCAGAGTCTTTTGACCTAGTCGACTTGCTGGCTGTAAGCCAAGTTAGACTGAAATCAGTGGTCAGTTCCGATCAGTCCAAATCGGTCTAAACACTTTGTTTCTACTTGAATGGGTTTCAGGGTTATTCCGCAAGATCCAATTAATTAAAAAGAGGCTTAAAGAAAATTTTAATAGTAGCTCATTCTGTTTTGAAATTTTGACTAATGCAGATTATAATACAGGTAGGTCTTTGAAACAGTACCAAACATTCAAAATAAGTACGGTCATTCAAAAACAGAAGAGCAAAAGTCCGTTATATTAAAGAAAATAAGAGACAAAGAAGGCAAATATCATACTATAAAAAAAATGGTATTCTTTGATAAAGAAGCCAGATTGATTGTTGATTGGTTGAATTTCAGCCAATCCTGATACAGCTCAGCTCCTCCAATCATCAATTAAGCTGATGTATATTACTGGCAGTGCTAGTTTCAATTTGACATCTGTTGACTGAAGGCTGCTTTCTACAATGAGGTCAAAATATTTTAAGATTTTTATCGTGCTAGTGATGTTTCAACACGGTGTGGACTGGAAAACATGTGACATTCATGAGACCAGCTGTGTAAACCTAATAACTGAGTCGTATGTTTTGTTTCCTTTATGTAGAAATGGTTTTAACTTTGAACTGTATTTATTTATTTTTAACAATGAAGGATTTGAAAGGAGAATTAATGCCAGCATTCTCGATTGGTTAGGTATTTACAACAAACCAGGCACAATAAATTTTAAAACTTTAAAACTTTAAATTTTAAATTTTCAAAATAACCTTTAAGAAGTTATTTGAGTTGGTTAGTACCTTTACAATCGTTAATTGCAATTTTATCACAATTATTCTCTTGATGTGATAGAAATTATACATTGTATAATTTTTATTAGTATTCTATTTGTCTCAAGAAAAGATTTGTGAATATTTGTTTACTATAATATATAATATATATTAAAATCTATATTATAATTTTTAACACTCATTAAAGTCAATAGATTAGACTGGTCATATTTTTATTTGACTTTTTAACATCTGGTCACCAAAATTCAGTCGATCTGTCCATGACTCACCTGAAGGTTCCAGGAGAAGCCACCGACCTGTGGGTAACTGCTCCAGGCGATCTCGAACGTGTCGTCGTTGATGTTCTCTATCACCGGACAGACGACATTGGTGGGGTTCTGAGCAATGCGGCCCAGGAGAGGTTCCAGCCAGCCTACGGACACCTCCACTGTCTCAGTATCACTATAACTAACGGAGTTCTGCATGCGCAGCAGCAGGGGTCCAATATGCCTGAGTTCCGTTGCTCAGTTTTCAAAATTTTCAATTTAAGAATTTTTAAATTTGTTCGCTTACTGTGGTGACCCTGTTCTTATTGAAGACGTTCTTAACCGATGCTAATTCACCTTTGAAAAAGTATTTTATTCCTTCTTTACGAAGATTTGTTTTCATAAAAAATACACCTACCATTAGAATTTCTGTTGAGTGAGACTTCTAAACGGTTTCACAAATTGATCTTTATTTTAACAGTAATTAAAATTGAGACTTCCAATTTCGATACATTAAAACATACAGGTAATTTACCAAACATTCAATGTCACACTTAATCGAGTTGCTAAGAACAAGCAAACAAGCTACAATGAGTGGAAGAATTGAGTTAACAGTGAAATAATTATACAAGTTAAAGAAAAACATTGAAAAGGTTGCATTTTTCACTAAGAAAAGAGGACATGTTGAAGGTGTAGTTTTTTAACATTAAGCACTTCAATGCAATACACAGGTTTGTTTAACGTACCAGGTTAAAGCAAAGTACTTATTACGTCAAGAAAAGGCAGTATACAAGAATCAATTTTCAACAATTTCCCCAATATTTGTACAAGAGTTCTAGCTCGATTTCAAGATTCAATATCCGAATTAACCCTCTCCCCCCTCCCCAATAGTTTTTTTTTATAGTTTAGCAAAGAGTTTTCTTTTGATTATAGCTATCACAGAAAAATTACAACTTAAGACAAAAATGTATTTAAATCATCTTTAAAGGAAAGGAGAACACCTACTTTCCTGAAATTTTTGTTATTGTTTTGAACTATGAAATTCTTACTCTGGTGAACACCAATTTCATAAATCTTATAATGTTAGTTACAGTTATCAGATATTATTGCTAAAGTTGTTTAAATTGTGTGTGTTGACTTTGTATAAATGCCAAACAAAAAAGTTAGGACCACTCTACATATATATTTACTTCAAATAAACAGTGTTTAGTATTTTCACAAAATTCACAAAATTACTAACAGTGCATCTAAATTAGATTTTATCATACTAAACAAAATGTATCAGTGCATCTAAATTGGATTTTATCATACTAAACAAAATGTATAAGTTCAGTCCACCCATAAAGATATCCTGTTGATAGAAGACAACTGTTTGTGGTATATTAAATTTTAAAATGTACATACAAATCAATGTGTATGTTGAGAAGTTTAAATACAAAAAAATATGTTATTTTAAATAATATTTATATTTTGAATAAAAAGAAAATATTTTTAACCTTTTCAGTGCCAGACTTTTTGGAACTATTGAGTATTTTTTCAGAGGTGCTATCAAATTAAACTGTGCTATTTTTAGCAATTCATATGAAAAAATATCATAATTTTGCTTTTTTACTGGCTGCATTCGAAAAACTTCTTAAAATAAAAAACCATACAATAAAACGATTTTGTTGATTAAAATTTTTTGGATTATCGTTCGTAAATACCAACAAAATCACACTCAGTAGAAGCAAGCACATTCAAATAATATTATTTCAAATCTACCAATTTTTATCTATTTATTTTCAAAAATAAAAATATTGCATTTTTTAATTAACACCACCCATACTGATTGGTTACTATTGTCACTGCTACTGATTAGTCAGTATGAAACATGTTTAACCAGAGAATGTTAATTTTTTAACGTCCGGTTATCCGAAAGTTGGCACTGAAAGGGTTAAATTAGAGCTAATAACTTGTTGGAATTAATCAGTATTTCAATGATGAAAATTAAATGGTGTATGAAAATTAAGAGATGCTATGACACATCAACACTCAATGATGTATGAAACTATAGGTGTTGAAAATCTCATGTAAACTTCTTTACATTTTACATTAACATGTGTTGAAATTGGTTTTATTTTATTACTGACGTTCTTATTTTGTAACGTTTTAGAATTATTTAACTTTATGAGCGTAAAAAAATAACTGTCTGAGAAATCCATACATCACGACAATCCAATTTTCCTTACGTTCAAAATGACATTGAATAGTCTGAAAAGTTGTAATTTTAATAGCGAAAAGGCAGCATTTCAGCAGTAATGAACTCTCCTGGACTATAGAATAGTGCAAATCAATGGCCACAATCCACAAAGTACCTCTCCCCGTGGAGGTGTGGGGGTGAGAGTGAGAGAGAGAGAGAGAGTGTGAGAGGGGAGGGGGGAATCAGCACAAACGCTGCTGAGATTAATCTGATCAGCGATACACTTTGTCAGGGCTTCTGAAAGCCCTCTGTTTGCTAACACAACAGCCCTTCCCACTGATTTCCCTTCGGTTCCTCCTCCAACGTTTCTGTTGTTTTATATCACACAAGTTCTTTTTCCATTCACTAACCAAACATGATTCCCAAAATCAATCTCCGAGTGCTGAAAATGAAAAGAAGAGGAACCTATACTCGGTAAGTTGTCTAAATTTGTCGGAACAAAATTACATTACTGTAGTTTATTATGTGAACCCAACGTAAAATATTATATGAAAACTGAATCAAGCTACATACGTAGGAAGTTTTTAAAAGCTCCATCAGTCTCTATAGAATTTAGCCCAAACAACCAATTTGAAAACTAAACTTAATAAGTCGCTGGCCAAACAGTGTTATTATAGTTTCGACGATCTACTGCTGTCCTGAAGGGTGGGATCCGTGCTGTCAAACAGTCCTGGGATAGAGTAATAGATTAGTTTCGAAAATTTTAAATAAATACCATATGTGCATTTTTATGAATTCTTAAGTTTTTAAACTCAGAATTTAATATTAAAATCTACAAGTCTTAGTTATTTGCTTAGGTAGTTATCAAGTAAAAAAAAGTTATTTTAAATAAAAACATCAAATCCAACAGTCAACTAGAGTACTTTTTACATTTTTCCAGAGAAGGTTTTCTTTTTAACATACTAAATGATTATTATTGAATTATATATAGTTTCATTCTAGTTTGAATTTCTCAGATAAAATAAGTGATAATGGGACTGTGTAGTAGTTATTGAATTTTAGTTTATCTAAATCCATTTGTTTCGGATCTACTAAGATTATTACTTTGTCTGTTTGAAAGAGAAAAGTTTCATTGTGGTACCATAAAATTGTAATAAGAGTTAAAAATAAACTTTTTGGCATTGATTTGTATTTGTATTTCTTTAATACGTTTATTTTATTGTACACTCAACGTTTTAGTGTTGTAATGTATTGCATAAATGTGTGTTTGTATTATTTTGAATAATACATTATTTTTATACTTGCGTTTATTAAGTTGGAACAGTTAAGATTTTTAAATATAAAGACCCATTAAGTGACACCTCATTTGAAGGTCTTTGATAAAAGAAGGAGAACAATGGAAACTAGAGCTTTCTATCTCAACCCAGTACAAAATGGCAGCTCAATGAAATAAATTAAGCCAAAACAAGAACATCCACATTCACAAGGTAACCTCAACAGACAACCACTTTCCCAACAATAAGGTCACATAGCTGTTCTTATGAATATTGTTATAACTGAAGACTTATTATCGAGTAGTGAAGTTTTACAACTTAAATTATAGTAATGAAACAGCCACACGTGCTTTAAAACACACAGTTGCAAAAAATTTTATTTTTATAATGTACTGTATAATTCTTGGTAAATTGTTTTTACATAAATACAAAAATTCAAACTACAATAATTAAAAATAACACAAAAATTTCCATATTGATCAATATGGAACAAATTGAAAATGCTTTTATTGTTTGGATCGTTGTGTGTTCAGTAATCAATAGACAATATATTTATTTTGTCACAGAGAAAACACAGTGTACTGAACTCTGATGATTGACAGATTAATTCTCAATGAAACAAAACAACCTTTTATTAAAAAAAAACGATTTGCAATTATATTTTATTTATGACTAAAGCGATAAATACTCCACTAAAGGATTATACTACGTCAACTGCAGCACAATTAAAAGCAGTAAAATTATAAAAGCGTTGAAACTGGAACAAGCGCAGTTAACATATTGTTCGTTTACGTAGGATGTACTTAATACATACCGGAACTGGACGAATTGTGAACGCTTCTGGTTCGTGCACTATACTAATTTGACTATATTGTATACTTACGTCGTCGGTAGGTGTTGTTCAGCTTGTAGTAAATTTTCTATGTGCAGAGTTTTGGTGCATGCATAATGAGTTAACATAATTGTGCAATGTGCAGTCAGTGGAAGTCTTTCTATAAGTGGATTTTCTTGAAACTTTACTCAAAGACATTATACTCACTACGAATTCGGAATATTGCAAAGTTTTCAGGTCAATTTCTCCGGTGATACAAAACCGATTTTCTAAGACGATAAAAACTGTCAAAGCCAGTCAGTCATCTGGCGCACAGAAAGCACAAAATGAGTTCAACACTACTGAACGTTGTGCCACAAAAGAAAGGAAACTTTGTAAATTTATGCATTACCTCCTTTGAGAAGCTGCAAACTTGTCACCCGGCAAAAAAGGCCGTACAATGAATTTCAATAGCAGCTTTATGACTGGGGAATTCTGAAGTTCTTCATTGAATTAGGAATTGAACGGCTTAATAAAGGAGCAAAGTTGCAGCATCAGAAATAGATTGGCGAGTCACTCGAAACTTTGCGATACTTCGGAACAAAGTTGGAGCCTCCGAGTGCTTATTTGTGTAGCGTCTTGGCTATCTGTTTCATTAGTCCTCCGGAGAAGAAATGCTAAACAGCTTTGTATTTTGCTTGCGAAAGTGGAATTTATTTGCAACTCTTAGGAACCTTCTGTTGCCGTAAGACAACGTATTTTATTCAAGGTATTTTCAAGCAAGCTTGGGGAATGAATTAGTAAACCTTTCTCGAAATACAAAATCTTTTAGAATAAAATTTGGAGCAAATAATTATCTCTCTTTGATGCAAGAACGTTGTCTAACAATAACAATGTAAAAAATAAAATTTAAATTGTCAATGATTAAGTATTAAAAATATGGCT
This sequence comes from Homalodisca vitripennis, assembly GCF_021130785.1. NCBI lineage: Eukaryota > Metazoa > Arthropoda > Insecta > Hemiptera > Cicadellidae > Homalodisca > Homalodisca vitripennis. The sequence continues at coordinate 130,808,208 of NC_060213.1, forward strand.
TTAAAATGATTTATGTCATTTATTACAAGCTAAATACTAAACACTACCTAACAAACCTACTAATAAAATGTAAATAAAATCTCAAATAGTACATTATTATTTTAAAACATGTTATCTGTTTTCCAATCTGTGTACCTATCTGTAAATCAATTAATCCACAATAAATAGCCTAAAACTTTGTATTTTTTCAGATTTCCTACAGATTCACAATTCTTTTCAAGAAATTAAGGTTATGAAAATAAATATATTCCTAACGATGTATGCTAAAAAAAAAAAACACTTTTTTTGTCAAAAGTTTACCTTTCGAAAATGTTAATGCTTTCTCTAAAATAAGTAATTTTAACTTATTTTTTAGGTTACTTATATTAATTGACCTTAATTGATTGTAATTGACCTGACCTAAATTATTGTATATTTGAAAATAAAGAGTAATTAGATTTGATTTGACTATAATAAAACAACAGACAAAATTTGTCTGATTGTTTTCCATTGAGATTTAAGTTCCTTTCCATATAGTATGAATGTAAAAACTCAGCTAATATCGTTTAAGGTTCTTAGACCATTTTCCCCTGACCAAAGAAGGGAAATCTCGGCAAGGTCATCATAGAAATATCAGTTAACCGGATCTGTCCAAGAATATAGTCTGACAGGAAGTAAGCTTGGCCAGCTACTGCCACCTGGTGACCTGAAAGCGAGATACGACTGTCATAAAATTGGAGTCTCATGCAATCCCAACACTTCGTCTCCTCCCCCACATCATGAGGCAAAGTTTTATTTTCTTTTGTCTTTGAAAAAAAAAGAAATATTTTCAACAATTTACTCGAGCGTATTCCTTTTGTTCAACCTATAAAACTATGCAGATATTCACAAAAAAACCAAATTATTTTCAGTAATTTTTTAGCAATCCTTGCTTAGACTTTGAGCTTTCTGATAGACGATAAGATGTTTTAAATAATAATGCATTATTTTAGATTTTATTTACAAATTAGTTAGTACGGTTTCGTTGGGTAGTGTTTAGTATTTAGCTTGTAATAAATTACATAAATGTTGCTAATGATGAGTTTCCATCTCGTTTGTGTAGATATTTGAGAATTTAATTCATTTTTAAAGTACGAGTGCGCCAATGTGAATCAGGATTGGCAGACTAGCTGTACAGCCGTGTGCTCATATTGCATCAAATGTTTGGAAGGCGTTTACCATTGGTACGATCTGGCATCGTTATCACCTGTCAAGTGTTGATAATTTCCTTAATGTTTTAACATGTATTGTAGGTAAGATTCAAAGTCGATTTTGGCTTCACTACAGTAAAAGTGGTGCTAAAATATAGTACGAGATAACTTTTGTAAAAGCAATTATTTTGGTGACATCGACAGTTCTTTATTTACATTTTGTTATTGACGAAGGATCATTTAAAAGGATAACTTACCATCGTTTTATGTTACAAAAATATATAACACAACCTTTTGACGACTAAAATCCACCCTCTTTCTCAGGTGTCCAAATGATTCTAAAACTTGAATTGGAATATACACTAAAAATATCATCATTAACCTTAGAAGTTGTTGACACAAGAGGGAAGAGGGTAGATTATAATAGTCGAAACGTCATGGTTTATATTTTTGTAAGAAATCAAGACAGCAAATCATGATATCAACGTGATATCACAGAACTCGGTAACGAAAAATCTGGGCGTTATTACAGTCCACGCGATACTCTTTCTCGTCAAGTACGAAACCTTCCCAGGAAAACTAAGAAACCCAAATTTGTTATTTTCACCATAGTTGTGGGTGGAAACTAAAACTTTGCTGAACTAAATTATTTTACTAAGTAGTTTCCATTGAACGTTGTTAAGTGACAGAGATTTAAGGTAGAATTTTTAGAAGAAGGAAAACTATTTCACGGCTTCATGGGAAACAGCTAGAACAATGTTGACATTTGTGTGCCCTTCAATATGTGGAGGGATAATATTTTGCTGTTAATGACCCAATCGTAGTTTATTTCATTGACAATTTCTTCTTCCTTACTAATCCGACCGCTATAGACTTTAACTTCAGTATTAAAACTACATTTGCATGAAAAGCGGATTTTGCAGACGTTGCAGGACATAAAGGATACAAAGGTAGTCGTTTTCTAAGTCGGCTTCGGTATGGTCTGCGATAAAAGTGGGCGGTCCACATTCTAAACGACAAGACTTCCAGTGGCCGCGACTTTGATCGGGTGCTTCCAGCAAGATACCTGGAGGTTCCAGTCGAAGCCTCCGACGTTGACGCCCCCGGAGTCTCTCCAGTGGTACTCCAGCGTGGTGTCGTCTATGACGTCGATCACGGGGCAGACGACCGTGGTGGAGTCCTGGGCGATTCGGTCCAACAGAGGTTCTAGCCAGCCTGGGGCACGTTACAGCACACATACAGCAGAGGCGGTGAGTCGGGGAGAGTGGGGGTGAGTGGAGGTGAGTGGGGGTACGGGATTGAGGGTCATGTTGATAATAATACTACAGGACGATACCAAAATCTTTAGTTTTGAACGATTGTAGGAAAGGAATCTTTTAAATATATGGCCAATTTTTGGGGAACCCGATACCACCACCCTCTAAACCATAATTTTGAAATAGTCACTCTTCCCTGTGTGTACTCATTGGAAAGGGTAAACGAGAAACAGTCTTTTGGCAGTTGATAGTTAGTATTGTCTAGTATCTGCGTTTAATGTTTATTTTAGGTCAACAATTCACTGGAAAATAATGAATGAATACAAATCCCATATAAATATTTTGATACAAATAAATATCGCTTTAAGCACTGTTAAAACACAAATATACCACAAAATCCTCATTAATATTGTTATCTCCGTCAGAAATATGAAAATCAAGGTTTCAAGTGTCGAAGGTTCACTTTCTCGATGGTGCTTATGGCGATAAATATTACCCATAGCCTACATAGTTTATTTTTTACAGGTGTTTTTAGGTGTACCTCGTGTTTTAAAATCTTACATAGAAATGTTGACCTCAGATTTTTATGAAATAAATAAGGATAAATACATCTGACCTGTTCAAAAACTTTTACTTTGTGATCCCTTATCTATGAATGATGTCTCACACAGAGGGTTACACATAACTAAAAACCCATTCATTAAAAAATTAACCAAATTTAGTTATTTTGCCTTCTTACAATAACACCCAATCACCTCCCCAAGAAAGTAACCAGAAAAAATTGTGGGAGGGGGTCAAGACAACTCCTATTGACAGAAAGTAACGCCCCAATTTTTTCATTAAAAAGTTCTTGACCCGTTTCTATGTTGAAAACGATCTTTCAGTAGTACATGTCAGTATTATTGTATTATTTAGACAATAATAATAGTTTTACTAAAAAAGTAATTGAAAAGAATTGAAAATTTAGGGGGTCCGGACCTCTTGCACTCCCCGCTGGCTACGTCCTTGCACCTCCCCTGCAGCGTGGTAGGAGCGGTACGGTGGAGGAGGAGGGGAACAGCGAATAGAAGGGATGTGGTTAGTTACAACACAACACAACCAAGGCGGACAGAAAACACAACAAGGTAACTGAACAGGACAAAGCGAACATTGATAAAAGCAACAAATAGAAGGAAAAGAATATATGATACGAGTGGACAAAAGGACAAAACTAAACAATACGTATTGTGGGAAGGACAAAATTACAGAAATGGTAAATACTATATACATGATTACAACAGTACTATGAAAATACGACTAACCAATGAGGGAATAGTACTTAACTAATTTAATCAACTTTATGTAATAACACAACACAAAACACTTTCACTACCATGATCAAATAAAGCAACGAAAAAGAATGATTAAAAATGAACAAAACTACCTTGTTAATAAGAAAATAATAATTTCTGGAGTGCGTAAAATACCCCAACAAGGGACCAATGAGCCACCCTTAGAAGGAAAATGAATAAGAACGTAATTTTTTTGAGAAAAATAAATAGGACTAGTATTTATTAAATATCTCCCACCCCGACCCCATCCCAAGAAACCACTAATAAACGAAATTTTAATTTAATTACGTATCAATATAAAATTTAAAAATGATTTATTACTGTGTATTAAGCGATAAAATATATCGGCCTCGCAAACTTAAAATGAAACAAAACTAATGAATACAATAAATTGTAAAAAATCTTCACATTCACATTTTAAAGTTTTCTATTTTTTTAATACAACGTTTACGGCTGGCTTTTGCATTGAGGTAAAGTCGAGAATGGTTCTCTCAGAATTGTAAAAATGTTCCCGCGAGCACGAGAATCACTCTGGCCGCGCGAGGCGGCCGCGCAGGAGCGCGCGCGAACAGTGAAATGAATTCTTGCACGCGTTCAATTAAGGCGCTCATAAAAATCGGCCAAGGAGAAAATACATCACCGTAATCTAAACCGGCTGAGATTTACGCACCGGCGGGACAGGACGGGCGGCTAGCTGGCAAGCGGGGGTAGAGGTGCCATTCATCATGGCTTCCATCTGGCGGCATCCGCGCAGTTTATAATGTTAATGGCCCGGGTAACCGGAGAATATTGCAATTTTAACACGGGAAATTTTTCATGGCCCGCGTAATCTGGGGTTGGGGTCGCAGCGAGGGAGTCTGGGGTCGAACTGCCACATACTCCCCATAAATTCCCCGCCGCCTCGCCGAGGTCCTGTAATAATAATGCACCTTTTGATCATCTGACACCCCCCACCACCCCTTCGTCTTTATTGTTTCAAGGAGTTGTTGACCGCTTGGGAACGCAATTATTACGAGACTTCCGGAGATACAATTATGCAATCGTGTTCAGCGATTTCTGGATCAATTAAATAGCCCTGTAGGCGCACTGAAATACAATTCAATTAAAAAAAAATCAGAAATCGATTTTTTTTATGTTCAATATGCCAGTTTAGTGGAGCGCTCTAAGCGGGAAGACGCGATCAGGGATAGGCGAATTGCTTTTGTTTCGGTACGCCGAAATCACAAATAGAAATTGCAAACGTTCTGAATCTGCCTAATTTGTTGACCCCTTACAAATATATCGATGCCGTTTAATTAACTAAACGTTTATCTACGCAGGTACTGTTTTGAATTTTTTTATTTCGGTACAAATTAAGCTACAGGTTAGGTGTACAGTTTTCAAGTTAAGGGTATTTTCAACGTTTGATCAAATAAAAACAAGAATTTATATAAAAAAGATAAAATCAATGTGGAAAGCTATATTAGACTACTTTTCTCAGCTACTAGTTAAAAATTAAATACGTTAAAAGCACAAGAAATAAATTGTAAAATTACACTTTGAATGTCTTAAACTTATATGTTATTGTTTGGAACATATTTTAATATATATATTTTTAAAATTTAAAAAAAACATGGAACCAATAGTGTAATATCTTTACTTATAAACTCACTTCAACTGTTTGGATATTATAAATGTTGGATATTATAAATGATCTTTAATATTGACATCTCTTAGATTTTACTTCCACATTATATTAATACATACATGCTGATGTCAAAGTTTGGTTGAAAACCCTTAGTATTCATAAATTCATAATAGTTTTTTGAGATAAAATCTAATAAAATATACAAATAAACACACACACTCACAAATTCATTAGACGTAAGTAGGCTATTTAATATGCTTATTTAGCCAAGAAATGAAGTAACATATGATGTACGAGGAAACAATGTAAAATTTAAAGTTACACAACATTACACTGCACTTTAATTAACTATATAATTTTATTAAAAATGTTATATATTTAAAAAGACCTTATGCCAATTGGCAGTTTCTACGGGGATGCATGACCTTTAGGGTCGGTTTTTATCTTCACTTTAGTCCCATAAGAACAGTATTAAACCTCTAGTACTTTTATACCCTTATTTTAAATCGTAACGTAATGGGAGATGATTCATTTTTTAAATACAATTAATATGAATCCAATCGCTATTTTTTTGTTTTTTTTTTATATTTTACATGCTATTCATATTTTTTAAACTCTAGAATTAAAAAAATTAATAAATTATAAACTTTAGAAGGAAAAAAAAAAAAAAAAAAAAAAAAAAAAAAAAAAACACGTTTGGACACCATTAGTATTTATATATTTTTATTAGTTATTCAGAAAGAAATTTCAAAATGTTGTGTTACTAATTTATAATTCATTTAAATTGTAACGTGACTGCTTTGGCAACTGTATGTTTTAAGATTTTTTAAACTTTAGAACCAAAAAACCAATAAATTGTACACTTTGGAAGAAAAAAGTAAAAAAAAAAAAAAAAAAAAAAAAAAAACACATGTTTGGACACATCAATTTAGCTCATTAATATTCATACATATTTATTGGTTATTCAGAAAGAAATTTCAAAATGTTGTGTTATTAGTGACTGCTTTGGCAACTTTATGTTTTGGGTACCAAAGTTTTCTTATCTGGACTTGTGCTAGTTTTTATATTTTATACACGACTTGTGTCGATGCTTGTGTAAGCTTTCTTATTCTTATTCATCGTTTAAATATTCAAAAACTTTACTTTACAAAACTTCTCTTAACGCTACGATGAAATGTTAGGCCATAACACTGCAAGAGGTTTAACATTGTTCTTATGGAGAAACAATCAAAGTAGTTTGACTACAACCTGCTTCCCTTAAGGACTGCCAATTGAACAAATGATGTAAATCGAGTCGTGGCGGGACATTTAACACTAGGATGAAATGATGCTTGGCTCAGCAGTCAGGTGACACTTACCCTCAGCACACTCGCAGTGGGAGTCCAGGTAGGTAAGTACTGGAGCCGTGGCGTGCTTGGCGCCTATCAGCCGAGCGCGGATCAGCCCTTCTCGCTTGGCAGCGCGCACGATCTTCACCTTGGGGTACATGGCCATGTACTCCTCCAGCTGTCTCTTCAGGTGAGCTGCAACATCGTGTCAGGCTCAGTGACGTAGCCAGGGCAACATCTAGTGGGTTCACATGTGGGGGAGGGGGAGATTGGGAAACATCTTAGAAAAGCCTGGTGGAATTTGAAACATTCTGAGAATATGTTAGGGTCATAAAATTATTGCCTTCGGCTGAATCACCAGTAACAGAGCACAAAAAGAGAATTTTAAAATGGTCATATACTCCTCCAGCTGTCTATTCAGGTAAGCTGCAACATTGTATCAGGCAGCATCTAGTGGGTTCACACGTGGAGGGAGGAGGAGGAATCGGGAACAAAATTAATAATTCTAATTCGTGATGCAAAATGGTGGAATTTGAAGCATTCTGAGTATATGTTAAGGTCATACACTTATTGGTACTGGTCAAAATTGCTATCGCCACAGTCAGGATATGAACGTGCACTATCTCTAACTAAAATCTAAATTCAAATGTGACAATGTGTTTATTCATATGTTCCACGATTCCACTTGCATATGAATATAGAACAAAACCCACTTCATAACAATCTTTGAAATCATCATAACCAACAGAAAAAAATGAAAATCCAATTAGATTTTCCTTGACGGACATTTTAATAACTCTCCCATTTATTAAATGCAATAAGTGCTGCATTTATATCCTAATCTATTCAGCTGACATGCCAATTTGCAAATGTTTTGTAGGTAGGATTTGTTGTCAAATAGATTGCATAAAGAGTACTCTGATGATGGAAAGTTATTTTTTCCAATTTCAGTTATCCATGCGGATTACAAGGGAGGTTCACAATTCCTTCTAACTTTAAACAAAATTTTCAAGGAAGCGAATAGAACACGCAGAAAACAGGATTTTTCCAGACATTTACCATCGTTCAGTGATACAATCAGTAACAATACGTTTCGAGATCTGTAATCTGATCTCTTCTTCAGGTAACAAACTAACCCAACACATAATTACAAACTAGATTAAAATAAACAATTAACATAACGTTCAAATAAACAAACAACAAAATAAACCTTGTTTCTGCCGTGAAGATCGCAATTTGCTATTGGCTTCTGGTCAGTCGTAGGTGGTTGGTCGACGAATGCAGACGTATTGTGACCTGTATTCTGTAGATTAGTTTTAATAATTAGTGTTATGTTTAGTTTTTATTAAGTACGCGTTTTAGAGTTAGTGAAGTTGACACACAACATGACTTTGGCGTGTACAACGCTCTAGTATGATTTGTTTATTTTAATTTAGTTTGTAATTATGTGTCCGGTTCGTTATTTACCCGAATAAGTTATCAGATTGCAGATCTCGAAACGTAGTGTTACTGATTTTTTCGTATCACTGAACGATGGTAAACGTCCCGAAAAATCTTATTTCCTTCACAATCCTACTATCGTCAAAAATCAACCTCAAACAAAGCACGCAGAAAACATGTTCCTGGTAAAACCGTGACCCCGAGACGTCGAGTGCTGTGACACATCCAGTAACACCTTGCCACTCGAGTTAGAGTGACAAAGCGCGACACTCGAGTGGGAGGCGACAATCCCCGCTTACCATACAATGGCGGATTGTTGGTGTCAATTGCTCAATTTGCGGTCAGAGGACAGACAGTTAGTGCGGTCGTGGCGGCAATGACAGGGCCCAGGAGAATTCGGCGGGTATCGACCTCCAGTGGGATCTTCGAGGAAGGAGCGGTGTCTGGGCGGATCTCTATGAGGAGCTCTAGCGTGTACAAGGCGGCCTCGGGAATATGGTTGACGATTTGGCGAAATCCTCTTTGTAAGACACTCCAGAAACGAGTTGATACAAAGACGAATGGTGAATGAATTATTATTATTATTATTATTTTTTTTTGTATTTGTCCTCCCACGAATCATGCGGCCATCACGTAAATGATCCTTAGTCTCCAATTTATATATATATATATATATATATATATATATATATATATATATATATATATATATATATATATATATTGGCTTTGTACATGACCATGGTATAAAATTCCACAGTGCATTCTGACAACATTATAATCTTGTAAATTCCGCTTTGTATTTTGAGAGAAGATAAGCGTATACGCTTTTATTTTGAATTTTGGATTCATAACCATCGTGTAAACTCACACTTTGCATTATGAATATTCATTTCAGTGGCCTTCGGTCGTAACAATTAGGTGAATATAAATAAGCAATACAGCATATTCAGGATTTAGATTTTAAATTACATACGACACGAACGAATATTATGAAGAACATAAATAAAAGAAGGCACTCTATTCATATATTTTATTACTTGTTGTGTGGGTGAGGGGAAGCGGACCCTCGGAAGATGCGACTGTACAGATATGACGCTACAAAACAGGTTGGATAATGTCCTTCGCAATTAGTCTTTGATGTGGCTAACGAAGTAGAGTATAACGATTGAATTGACAGGAACAATTGAGTCTTTAAACGCAGACCCAATAAAAGTCTGCTTCAGTAGCGCCCCAATCGTTAAAAGCGTTACGCAACGAAATTGTTAAATTGACTACTCGCGTTTCCCGCCCGACAATTCCATCTCCAGTTAACAATCGCGTTTGAACCGTGATCATCGAAGTCGACTGTCAATATTATCGAAGTGTCCAGGCGGAGTGCGCTCGCCTGTCAAAGTTCTCGAAGTGTCCAGGCGGAGTGCGCTCGCCTGTCAACGTTCTCGAAGTGTCCAGGCGGAGTGCGCTCGCCTGTCAACGTTCTCAAAGTGTCCAAGCGGAGTGCGCTCGCCTGTCAACGTTCTCGAAGTGTCCAAGCGGAGGGCGACTCGCCTGTCAACGTTCTCGAAGTGTCCAGGCGGAGGGCGACTCGCCTGTCACAGTTCACGAAGTGTCCATGCGGAGTGCGACTCGCCTGTCAACGTTCTCGAAGTGTCCAAGCGGAGGGCGACTCGCCTGTCAACGTTCTCGAAGTGTCCAAGCGGAGGGCGACTCGCCTGTCAACGTTCTCGAAGTGTCCAGGCGGAGCGCGACTCGAATGTCACAGTTCTCGAAGTGTCCAAGCGGAGGGCGACTCGCCTGTCAACGTTCTCGAAGTGTCCAGGCGGAGGGCGACTCGCCTGTCACAGTTCACGAAGTGTCCAGGCGGAGGGCGACTCGCCTGTCAACGTTCTCAAAGTGTCCAAGCGGAGTGCGCTCGCCTGTCAACGTTCTCAAAGTGTCCAAGCGGAGGGCGACTCGCCTGTCAACGTTCTCAAAGTGTCCAAGCGGAGGGCGACTCGCCTGTCAAAGTTCTCGAAGTGTCCAGGCGGAGTGCGCTCGCCTGTCAACGTTCTCGAAGTGTCCAGGCGGAGGGCGACTCGCCTGTCACAGTTCTCGAAGTGTCCAGGCGGAGGGCGACTCGCCTGTCAACGTTCTCGAAGTGTCCAGGCGGAGTGCGCTCGCCTGTCAACGTTCTCGAAGTGTCCAGCGGAGGGCGACTCGCCTGTCAACGTTCTCGAAGTGTCCAGGCGGAGCGCGACTCGCCTGTCAACGTTCTCGAAGTGTCCAAGCGGAGGGCGACTCGCCTGTCAAAGTTCTCGAAGTGTCCAGGCGGAGCGCGACTCGAAGTGTGCGCTCGCCTGTCAACGTTCTCGAAGTGTCCAAGCGGAGCGCGACTCGCCTGTCACAGTTCTCGAAGTGTCCAAGCGGAGTGCGACTCGCCTGTCAACGTTCTCGAAGTGTCCAGGCGGAGTGCGCTCGCCTGTCAACGTTCTCAAAGTGTCCAAGCGGAGGGCGACTCGCCTGTCAACGTTCTCGAAGTGTCCAGGCGGAGGGCGACTTGCCTGTCACAGTTCACGAAGTGTCCAAGCGGAGTGCGCTCGCCTGTCAACGTTCTCGAAGTGTCCAGGCGGAGGGCGACTCGCCTGTCACAGTTCTCGAAGTGTCCAAGCGGAGTGCGACTCGCCTGTCAATGTTCTCGAAGTGTCTAGGCGGAGTGCGCTCGCCTGTCAACGTTCTCGAAGTGTCCAGGCGGAGTGCGCTCGCCTGTCAACGTTCTCAACGTGTCCAAGCGGAGGGCGACTCGCCTGTCAACGTTCTCGAAGTGTCCAGGCGGAGGGCGACTCGCCTGTCACAGTTCACGAAGTGTCCATGCGGAGTGCGACTCGTCTGTCAACGTTCTCGAAGTGTCCATGCGGAGTGCGACTCGCCTGTCAACGTTCTCGAAGTGTCCAGGCGGAGGGCGACTCGCCTGTCACAGTTCACGAAGTGTCCAAGCGGAGTGCGACTCGCCTGTCAACGTTCTCGAAGTGTCCAGGCGGAGGGCGACTCGCCTGTCACAGTTCACGAAGTGTCCAAGCGCAGGGCGACTCGCCTGTCAACGTTCTCGAAGTGTCCAGGCGGAGGGCGACTCGCCTGTCACAGTTCACGAAGTGTCCAAGCGCAGGGCGACTCGCCTGTCAACGTTCTCAAAGTGTCCATGCGGAGTGCGACTCGCCTGTCAACGTTCTCGAAGTGTCCAGGCGGAGGGCGACTCGCCTGTCAACGTTCTCGAAGTGTCCAGGCGGAGGGCGACTCGCCTGTCACAGTTCACGAAGTGTCCAAGCGGAGTGCGACTCGCCTGTCAACGTTCTCGAAGTGTCCAGGCGGAGGGCGACTCGCCTGTCAACGTTCTCAAAGTGTCCAGGCGGAGCGCGACTCGCCGCGAAGGCCGGGCTGCTTTTTCCTTGCTAATTACAACCCTCCATCAAAACGTCATCAGCAACATTTCCACGCCGGAGAAAGAAAGTGTAATTTGGCTTTTTGTGCGCTGCGCCGCTGATAAAAGCAATTTCATCAACACGAGGTGACAAATTTCCTATCAAACTGTCATTGTGTTTCGACCCACCCTCCCGCCGCCGCGCCTGCGGACTTTTGTGCGGTGAAAAATTACCCTCTGTGTTTCCGCTTTTGTTGTCGGAATTGCGGGCTTGAAGGGTTGACTGTTCGCGTAATAAAGTGCGAAGTAGTACGACAGTGTTGGCGTGGGAGTGCGCCCCTGGGCAGACAATGCATTCAGAGGTTTTCACAATAGTCTCTCGGTGTACGACTTCCCATAAAATATACTTGTATCCAACGTTAGTTGCAATAATGAAATTGAAATATACCCTATATATGTATAATATGATCCTTTGGACTACAGAAAAATATTACAAATTCTGAATTGCAGAGAAAAATAATAAATCCGTATAGGGTAACCAAAATTTGAAATTTGAAATGCTACAAACCATTAATCGCCAAAAACCAAAACTAATTAATTATTCATATACAATTCATGTTCCCCTCAATTTCAATAAATTCTTTCATTGAATACAAACATTGTTGTATTCAATGTATCATTCGAGAGATTTGACAAATGTTATTTCACTTATTCTACAAAAATGTATGTTTATTTGCCAGTCTGTCCGCACGATATATTTTGAAAACGAACTTACAGACTTGAAATTTTGCATGCAACGTGTTACGCGACACTAAGTTCCATTAGGAATGGTTGGAGTTTTGATTTTTATTTCTTAAAACTTTATTCCCATTTATTAATTTACTACAAAATTTGTATTGTACGCATTTGTTCTATTAGTTTTTATTTCGTACAATTATTTCAAAGTGGCGGCCGTTTAAGTTTGGAAAGCAATAGTCACACATGAGTTATTAGAAATTGACGATTTTTACACCTCGTAGGCTTTCACGATAGCGGCCGTGCAACAATGCGTAAGTGCACAATAGCAGCGAGGCGATAAATGCCGCTATTTCTGATGGATTCAAACAAAATTAGATGAAGAGATTGTGTTTGCACTCTGCTCGAATGAGTTCGTCAGCCAGTCTCAACCAATAAAACGTTTCCAGGTGGAGACTCTACGCATTTGTGCAAAATGTATTATCTCGACTGCTTGTCAACTTGGGCTCAATGTAAACTTTACACAACTTTCCCTCGTGCTTATTTTCGAACATCTATTAAAAGGTTTCATGATACTGACCGTGTAATGTTTGGGAAATGAATGGTCATATCTCGGTGTTAAGTATCATAGAGCAGAGCTGATAATACTACTAAATGTAAATAATACAATATTTTTCAAAATAATTTATTTTTGGACGAGGCCTTTCAAAACCAAAGATGTTATCATCAGGCGACTCAACAAAAAAATTGAAAGGCCTCGTCCAAAAAATAAATAATTTGGAAAAGTATTGTATTATTTACACTTAGAAGTAGTTTTTTCTAATTGCTCCAAGAATCTTCAGAGTTGAAAAGATTCCGGATTCTGATGACATTTAAAAATTTTACTCTCTTATACTATAATAATGTTACATTCATACTTCTATAATATATATATATACATAAAAAATTTTTTAAATGTCATCAGAATTGTCTTTGAAAGAAACGTCGAAATAAACACTAATAGAACAAATGCGTACAATACAAATTTTGTAGTAAATTAATAAATGGGAATAAAGTTTTAAGAAATTAAAATCAAAACTCCAACCATTCCTAATGGAATTTAGTGTCGCGTAACAAGTTGCATGCAAAATTTAAAGTCTAAAAGTTCGTTTTCAAAATATATCGTGCGGACAGACTGGCAAATAAACATACATTTTATATATATACATACATACATACACATATATATATATATATATATATATATATATATATATATATATATATATATATATATATATATATATCGGACCATAATCAACATAATCAAAGCATTACAATCATATTTATTTGAAATGTTAGTTTTTAGTTGCGTTAGTGGACGCCTGCTTAAAAAAGAAACAAACGATTAGGGCGCCTACATTTTTATAAAACGTGCCATTGCTTACACATGTCGCACGCGATAAATCCCAGTAATGCTAATGCGTCCGGCGAGCTGTTGCTAATGCCGGGTGTCGACGACAGCGCTAAATGAGCGCTCGGGCGTGCGGCAGTCGGAAGAACTAATGGCCACGACATGTAGCGACGTGACTGTTCCTGTCCGTCGCCACGTGCGCCGGGGCCCACTTGTCAGAACTTGTCGGCCAAACATGTGGGCGTCGCGTCGTTTTCGCGCAGTTATTGAGTTTGTCCCAAAGTTTCCGTCGTTCTTCCAAGTTGTTTACTTTGTATTGTATTGTTTGGGAACTGATATATAAATACAATTTCAAATTAAAAATAACCCCACTCTTTGGCTTAGTTTATTATAAAATAAGGACAGTTCATAAAGACAGTTTACGAGTCTACAGCTAATTAAATTGCAATTTTGAAAAACTTACTTTTACTTGAAATCAACACAGAAACTTCGTTTAAGAAAGGCATCGTTATGCGAAGAGTTAAATAATAATTTATTCTTTAGACTTTTTTTAGCTTAAACCACGAATCGTTAGTGCTGACACCTTCTCGCACTTCAACACTATTAAAACTAGCCCTGACAAGTAGTATCTTTTTTAGAAGGAGAAGTTCCTCTATCGATTTAAAAAGAAAAATATATTCTACATTATACAATACCGAAATAACTCTTGGTTCACGGATTGTAATTACGTACCTAACTCAATAGCATTTCAAGTTGAAATGCTACAACGCTTGATGGCGTCACACAATTTGTGTAAATTTGCATTAAAGATACCATCAAGAAAACCACAATATATTTAATGTTTTACTGCTAATTACAATGATAACATAACATCTTATCAGCGCGTGCCATTTCAACGAAATGGACCAACATTTGCCGCAAATTCGTATTTTGTGACAACTCAATTTAAGTTTCATTCATAAAGGAAGGTATATTTGTGAATATCATGTTATGTACAGAGGTTAATTGAAATGGTTTAAAAAAAAACTTAAAATACATTTCTTTCAAGTCACGAAAATATACGATGTGTAGGAAAAACTGACGGTAAAGAACTTTCCCTGGAAACACGTGTTGAAATCCAACTCCACTGAGTCGACATGAATACATGGTAACGATCTGACAAGGCGTTCTCGCTCTCGCCTCGTGAAGACAAATTGGGAGGAGAAGGGCGTTTTGAAAGTCATTAGGCCTAAGTATCTCCGTAAGGGTGGGACGGAACGGGGCAGGGGGGGGTTGTAGGAGGTGTCTTTGGGGATGATTTAAGGGCAATTTGGCCGGCAAAGGAAACAGCTTCCGACAACTCTGGAGCTTTTTACACTGACTAATGTCGAGCTCCATCTGCAATACTTTTACGAGCTTTTGTACAACTAATGTGTTAAAAATGCGAAGCAATTAAACTGCTGCCGATAGACGAATACGGAAAGCTTTGTGTTGGAACAAGTACATTTTGGGATAGGGACAGTTCACAATAAGCCATGCTAAACAATAATAACAAATTGACAATTGATTAAATGAAAATTAAGTTTCATTTTACTTAAATTAGATTTCTCCTCCATTATACTGCTGCACCAACAAAGGATTTTGTGATGCAGGTATTACGATGCGGTTCCAAAAAAGTCTAGATAATATTTAAAGTTGAAAATATAACTAGAAGCTAGAGCCGTATTAACTCTTTTATGTCCAATCAAATATTTAATTACGTAGTTGTAATTACTAGTGGAATAGTTGTTATTTTTGCCATACAATAAAAACCAACAGAGTACAAATATTCGATTTATAATTATTATACGCATAAAATAGCAGTGTACTATAAACTTTAACGTAGACCAAATAAAAGGGTACCGTATGTGTGATTACACTCTCAAATTCAAATAAAACATCTGCCATCTTTTTATGTTACAATGTGTGCTGGTGTGATTCTCGTACTCGCGACCTGAGCTGGAGACTTGCATTCTGTGCAGTGACAATGCTTAGACTGGACTCCTAAACCTAGCAGCATTTGGGTATTTTTGAGTCCTATTCTTTTCACTCTCTTTTTCTGTATGTTATTTATTTTTGTATGTAATATAAACTTCAATACCCCCTCCCCCACCTGACGAAGACAATAGATTCCAATTCTCGAAACGTTGTGTCATACCTTTGGTAACACGTAACGATGGCAATTTTACGGAATCCTGTTATCCTCTCAAACCTTCCATCGCCAATAACAAAATTTAAACAGAGAAATTGTCTACGCCTAACAACGAATTACCAACAAAAAAACAATAGAGTGTTAGAATTAATCAGAATAACGAAGACAGGATTACAGTTTTGGAATGCTAGTACATCGCATGCGACTTGATAATATTTGTGGATTTAACATTGTATTGATTCAGGGAAATGTTAGGCGTTATGTAGACAGTTATTTCAGGAACAGTTAGTGTCGAACTTCGGCTGTATTATAACTATCTCGTGACTGAACTTTTATTGTTTATTGCATTGAATAATATGTCAAGTGTGTTATGTCGCAATTTTCACACACGTTTACAAAACTGACTGATGCACAATTTTTAATATAACCTGACAACATGTTCAGTGGAGTAGTCAGTGGATTCTTAAGGATGTGGCTTTCGGGCGTCCAAATTCATTATATATATTTTTTTTTTGGTTTGACAGGTATTTGGTCTTCCGATCATATGTTTGCTTATTTAAACGCATATGTGATAGATACGGCCAAATACAAAATAATTGAATCGGAAAAAGTAAGCGCTCTGTGGTGTAATGGTAGCACATTCACCCGGCAAGTGAGAGATCCGGGTTCGGGTCCCGGCGTAGCAAGTACATTTTGCGATTCAACATTTATTGAAATTAAGTATGGCCATTGCCATTTATACAAATTTAATGTAAACAAAACTCGTTTGACAGGTATTTGGTATTCCGATAATATGTTAGTTTGGTTATTTAAAAACGCATATGTGACAGATACGGCCAAATACAAAGTAATTGAATCGTAAAAAGTAAGCGCTCTGTGGTGTGATGGTAGCACATTCACCCGGCAAGTGACAGATCCGGGTTTGAGTCCCGGCGGAGCAAGTACTTTTTGTGATTCAATGTTTTTTTAAATTAAATAAGGCTATTGCCAAATGGCAATAAATGGCAATATACAAATGTAAATATCAATATGTATTCTCTTCATGTAGAAATAAAAAACCAAATATTGGTAAACTCTGTTTATGAATTTTCGTATGTCAGCATACTTCTTCAGATAACAAATGTGTATAAATATTTACAAAATTAAATAATGAAACTAACGAAATACAAACAAGAAATGAACTGAAATAGAATAATAAACAGGGGAAAAATACCTCACAGCTGATGTTTCATCACAAATACCAAAGAGTAAAAAATTTTTGAAATTAACGAATGTTCAAACCTAAAGGAAATTTTGACTTTAAAACAAGTTGATGAGCAGTTTCGCTCCTTCTTAAATTAAACCTATTTATATTTTCGTTGGCATTCAATGGAACATTGTTGATGCCTTTTAATTTGTAACAATTTTCAATTTTGTCCTGATTATGTTCTCTGGAATGTACAGCGAGGGGCTTGTCATCTCCATGAACAATACTGTAACGGTGACCTGTCATTCGTATACGAAGAGGGTTAGAGGTTTGGCCAATATATTGTTTATTACAAAAATTACAATTTAGCTGATATATTATATTACTTGAATTACAATCAATTGTTCCTTTAATTGGATACGTTTTATTCGTTATGTTACTACTAAAATTTTGACTAGAGGACATAATTTTGCACGTACCACAACGTGGTTTTTGACAGGGTTTACAACCGTTAAAAATTTTCTCTCGATTTTTGTGTTTAAGATTGGTTTGGACTAGCATATTTTTAAGATTTGGCGGTTTTCTAAAGATGACCCTAGGTGGTTTTGAAAATATATCTTTAGTTTCCGATGATGACTGTAGAATATGGAATGCAGTTTTAATTATAGGGTTTATTTTGTTAAGTCCGGGGTAGAATTTGGTAGTAAATTTAGGTTCATCTAGGGGAAAAGATTTGTTGTAATTGAAATTTTTTGACCTATTAATTTGATTTTTTACAAGTTTGTCGGGATAATTTAAATTTTTGAATGTGTTTGTTAATTTGTTAATATAATTTGTGAAATCAGACTCTTTGCTACATAAATTCTTTGCTCGAATGGCTAAACTTTTTGGAATACTTTTTTTTACATGTGTAGGATGGCAACTAGTATAATTTAAGTAATTCATAGTGTTGGTATCTTTAACGTGAATTTTTGTTTTAAGAAAGCCTTCTTCTAAAAACACATCAACATCTAGGAATGTAATGATTGTGTGGGAATATTTCCAAGTGAAATTTAATGTTGAAAATTTGTTTAGGGAATATAGAAAATCTTTAAGGAGATCTTCACCATGTTACCATATCAAGAAAATATCATCTATGTAACGATACCAGATCAGAGGTAGTTTATTTTGGGTATTTAAGAAATTTTGTTCAAAGAAGCCCATGAAAAGATTTGCATAAGAGGGTGCCATTCGTGTTCCCATGGCTGTACCTTTTATTTGTAAATAGAAATCATCTTTGAATTTAAAACAGTTCATTGTTAGGATAAACTCTATTAGTGTTAAAAGGAAAGAAGTAGAGGGCTTTGAATGTACTGATCTGGTATCAAGGAAATGTTTAGTTGCGTTTATGCCTTCATCATGTGGGATGTTGGTGTATAGTGATGTGACATCAATTGTGGCTAGGATTAAATTATTTGGTAAAGGTTGGGTAATTTTGGAGAGTTTACCAATAAAATCATTAGTATTTTTAACATAAGATGGAAGTAGTTTTACAAAAGGCTGCAGTTGGTCGTCAATGTAACCTGATATTCTTTCAGTCGGGCTTCCATAGCTGACATACGAAAATTCATAAACAGAGTTTACCAATATTTGGTTTTTTATTTCTACATGAAGAAAATACATATTGATATATATATATATATATATATATATATATATATATATATATATATATAGAGGCCTATATATACTCCATCGTTGGTTAAGATGGGGAGTGAAATTGTATCACTTACTTCTTAAATATTACATATTAAAGGTACAGGATGTTAGATAGAATAAGTAGACTAACATTTAGATGAATTTTTAACCTGATTACTTGTTATAAAGGTTTCCACTATTTTATCTCGTACACCGGTTTGTTTAACGAATGGTCCCCTCAATGTGGGAATGTAGTCGTACCAGTAGGCCTACTACACGACAACGCCACACGATACAATGTCATATGGTTGTACTCAGTTTGTTTCAAAATTTATTTATTCTATTCTACAATTTTCTCGTTGCTATCGTGGTTACCCATAAGACCCATGTAGACATTTTCACTAACGCTCAGCCAAATCTGGTGACATGTACACCATTACAAAAATCATTACAAATCCTCAATAGTACTTTATTGTCACAGGAAAATTGTTCTAAATCAGTTATTTATAATTCGATTTAAATAATACTGGAGTCATTAGATTTGTGTTAATATCCACTAAACACTGTTATTCTTGTAGAAAACTGCTGGTTTTTAAAAGTTTAAAGTTTAAAAGATTTTATGGCCACCATATAGAAAATACTTAAGCTAATTTAATGATATTCCATTCAATAACTGGCCTTGTTATCATTAATATTTAAGCCAAATTTCGTATAATGTAGGCTAATGTATTGGTTTTTGAGATATTAATATTTTAATAAAAAACACACACAGACAGACAAATGGGAAACTAAGCATCAGAGACCCATGTTCATATGGTGAAATGTGTTTGTCTTGACCTGAGCAATAACGTGGTATACTTTTGTCTACGAGAGTTACGGGACACCCTGTATAAACGAATTCGGATTGTCAGGAACCAAATGAATTATACAAACAGTAGGTCAAAAATTTGACTACAGACCTTCTTCGAAACTGGTTTTGACTATGGTCTTTGGTTAAAATCAGTATTAACTAGCCAATAATAACTTTGACTGAATTATATTTTTCACTGTAACGCAAGGACGTGGCCAGCGAGGGGGCCAAGGGGTCCGGGTCCCCCCAAATTTTCAATTTTTCATTATTTAAATAATTCAGTATTACTGGTATGTACTGCTGAAAGATCGTTCTAAAAAGGGAGTCAAGAACTTTTTAAGAAACAAAATGCGGTCCACAAAGGTAAAATATCAGTTGTCTGGACCCGCCCCAAAATCTTTTCCTGGCTACGCTCTTGCTCTAACGCATATATTACGTTCAGTGGCGGGTCTAGGGGAGGGGAAATGGGGGTCATGGCTTCCTCCGAGATTTTGCAAAAAATGTGAGTAAATTTATCTCTAAATAGTCTATTTTTTGTTGCATCGAAATGCAAAATGTCTTGTCACACTAAAAATAATGATTGACTAAATCCAATGGTGGCCCCTCTCAAAAATCAGTACCGGGTCCGCCCCTGATTATTTTCACCACAGGATACAGAATATTCTGTAGTGTTATTATCGCACATCAACAAGCAGTACGACGTTCGAGCTGGCATGTCTCGATGATTAGGTTTAATACAATTCAAACCCTCCCGTCTAAGTAACACTGAGCGAGGCTTCAGCGACGATACGGCGGCGTCGACGTCTCGACGCTCGCTCCCGTGACAGGCGTCTCTCGGAATCCCATCTCCGTCGCGTCGCCAATATCTCGCGTGTGTTACATCTGACAACAATCGAGTCTCTTGTGTCGCCGTCACGACAAACACGACTTGCCGTCAACTTAATGAATTTCACTTAACGTTGAAAAATACACTTTTTGTGAAAATTTGTTTTTTTTAATGTGTTAGTAATGTAAATCAATAGTCTTAATAATATACGAGATGATTAAATTATACAAAATGCATGATACGATATGATACGATTTTATAATCAGGTATCGATAAGCTACGACTGCTGGTGACGTGAACAACAATCGATACTTACGCATGTCCGAATAGTCGTCCACGAGTATAACCTCGTGCAGCAGGCGGGGCGGCGAGCGGTCTATGACACTGTGGACGGTGCGCAGTAACACGGACCAAGCCTCGTTGTGGAAGCATATTATCACAGAAGTCGCTGGCAGGTTGTCCGGGTACCGGCCCGGTTTTTTGCACCTGGAATCAAAAATCATAACTCAGCTTGTTGTAAATACATAATACACAAGTCTACATTAAAAGGCTGCGCTTTTCAGAATTCAAGTTTATAAGCCAAGTGTAATGACAATATAAGCGAGTATGTGCAAGTATATTTCTACTGATTTGGAAGTATATCACCAAATGATCTGTCTGGTCCTTTGAATTATTAATAACTGTTATAAGAACAAGTTTACCAGGACTTAAAAGGATTCCAGAGAACATACCTTGTATTAAATAGGTCTCTGTTCAGAACCTTGTAACCACTAACTAATATATACTTGGAAACTTTAAATAGCTTTGTACAATTGTATAGTAGCCTACATTAGACCCTTATATACATATACGTCTTGTAAAAGTGCTAAGCTGGTTAGAATTAGAATTTTTTTTGAGCTCTTCTTCAGGAAAATAACTCACAACACATAAATTCAAATAGGTACAAAGCAAATTGAATTTCAAAAGGGATATAGATAGGTTAGCGGCAAATGCAAAGATTTTTGTTGTTGTTGGGCGAAGATCTTAAAATATCCGGAAATATAACATATTACACAGACAATCTAAGTTCAACATTATATATATCAACATCACAACCGTTTATACATTACAGCTCCTCCACAGCATATGGCCTTAGCTAGAGGTCACGGATTCGAGTTCCGAGGAGGTCATACAGATTTTTGACGCGGGCGTTTGCCCTGCGTCTCTTAAAGGTATGTACAATATAACCACAGGAAAAGGCGGTTATATCCCCATTGTGGTTCTGTCATGGGATGGAATACCCCTCTAAAAATCATCTCAGACAGTGTCACACTCGAAATTTACTACTGTAATAAATAACCACTACAGGGCGTATTTATTATATATATACGTATACAAACTAAAAGAGAGTTTGTTCCGTAGTACGATTTTTTATAAGTAAATCACGCCAAGTAATTCGATCGCAATAAGATATCGCCACTGACGAAATGTAACATAATTATGATAATGTTGTGGTAATAGAATGTAGTTAGTGACGGAGGGGGGGGGGTTCGGAGGATTGTATATATATTGTATTGTATATATGCGAAATGAGGTAATCCAAACAAAACCAACTAGGATTATAGCTAGTCGGTAACTCACATTTAGCTTACAGAACAAGCATTTAAGGATCAACAACGATAAGCAATTTAGATAGGCTATTGATCCTACAAAAAAATCTTTTGAGTCATGAAACATTTAAGATATACAGATTCTGTTAAACATATTTGTTCTGAACTTGGAATTCTGACATTATATATATATATATATATATATATATATATATATGTATGTATATATATATAAAAACAATCTATGTAAAACAATTTTTTGATCCTATACTAAAAACTAATAAACATACATATAATATTCGTTTTACTAAGACATATCGATCAACACAATCTCGAATATTACAAAAAGAAAACATATTAGTTAAAATGTAAAAAGGAAGTAAATGATTATTTAACTAATCTGTCTCTATGTTATTTTGAGAAATATTTCAATACAAAAACCAATTAATTCAGTTTAAAAAGAATTGAAGATAAATTGTTAAAATGTAAGTTTTATGGTTTAAACAAACTAATGTTACTATTTTTTTAATTTATATTTTAAAATTGATATTAGTATTTAGTTTTATTGTAGTGACGCTATTCCTCGTACCTTGTACATAATAAGGTATAAAGTGGTTTGACTATTACTATAGCTATAACTAGGCCTATAACAATTTGGTCAATGTAGCGCGGCTAAATGTTTTTGGGATCCCCATATGGGGGAGAGTTGTAATCCCCAAACCCCCCCCCCCCAATAGCTACGCCACTGGCAGAATATCTTACATAGTTTGAATGCTGTATCAACACGTATGCCAAACCGGGCATGCTGTTACACATTCAACACAGTTTGGCACTTAGCCACAATGTCATGCAGTTGGCATGTGATTATTGAGTCATTGACGGTCTGCTTGTTTACCATTCTCCGCACATGTTATTTACCTGGTTCACAATTGTAAACATTGATCAATTCTTAGAAATGAAATAACATCCACAAACGCACTCCCAAAAGATAGGCTGTAACTTGTTTAAGGTTTAACAATGTTATTATGGAGCTAGGTGGAGATTCGGTCCACAATACTGCCAGTACTACACATCTGCTTGTACAGGTGAACTGAGGGAGGCGGAGTCGAGTCCTGATTGGTTAAAGCTTAACCAACCAACGGCGATCAATACTTCTTTACACTTCTACACGGGTTTTTACAATATGACACTATCTTTTGTAACTAATTGATTTTCCTTCTGAATTATGGTTTCTCTTATTAGTTTTACATAATATTGATTAATTTTACAAGTACTTTTGTTTCGTCAAATTCAATTGGAATTTTCCACTACAATTCAGTTACTGATCTTTTTTACTTCCTAAAATAAGGGTTTAAGTTTACGAAAGTCTTAAACTAAACAAAATTATTCTAATTTCTTAGATTTTTACTCTTGGTTCCAAAATTGTCTGAAATAAACAAATTAGGGGATTTGGCCATTATATAGATTTTAGTGAATAGTGTTTAATTTATCCTTCTCCTACTGAAAATGAACGTTAAAGAACTGAAAAATATGAGTTGCTAAAAGTATCCTTTGTCGAATTTGTAAATTCGCGCAAATACAAATTAAATTATTTAGATCCAAAAAAAAAAAGATTTTCCTGCTGCCACCGCCAATACCACCATGATACCACCACCAATACCACCATGCTATCACCACCAATACCACCATGCTGCCACCGCCAATACCACCATGCTACCACCACCAATACCACCATGCCGCCACCGCCAATACCACCATGCTACCACCACCAATACCACCATGCTACCACCGCCAATACCACCATGCTGCCACCACCAATACCACCATGCTACCACCACCAATACCACCATGCTACCACCACCAATACCACCGGCTATCTAGACGCTACATATACCTGATACATATACTAAGGCCGTTTTGAATTTTCGTTATTACTTCGCCTGCTATAAGCAAACGCCACTTCTCAAGCACATTTGTTTCACCTGTTGTAGACTAATTGAACGTGTCGGCCGTCCTAAGGGCGCCCGAGGGCGACACATGTTGGAGTACGCAATGCACAGTTGAAGTAAACTTAAACACCGCCTTCCTTATGTAATGTCACCAACAAAACACTTGTTGTGTAAATATAAACGCTTGTAGATAGCACTGCTTTCCCGTCCATGCAAGAACATGAAACTTTACGTTAACTGTACACATAGCTGTCGTCGCTCCCCGGGAGTACGCAGAGGCCTAATGTTCAGGTAAATCTATGGAGAATTTACAGAGAAAATATTCCAAAAAATGTCTTGCGAGATTTTTTTGACTACTTATTCTTGCTTCAGTAAAAATCTAGCAAAAAAACTCATCTTTGTACGTTAAGTTTGTGCAATCGTTTTTTGGTTCGAATATTAAAAACGAATTTCTTTCCAACTTGTGTTTTGAATTTGGTTGTTGTAGGTGGTTGGTCGGCGAATGTAGACGTATTGTGACCTGTATTCTGTAGTTCAGTTTTAATGATTAGTGTTGTGTTTTGTTTCTATCAAGTGCATGTTTTAGAGTTATTGAAGTTGACGCACAACATGGTGGTTGTGATTCCTGACTTTCGCGTGTCACAACGCTCTGGTATGATTTATTTATTTGAACCTAGTTTGTAATTATGTGTTAGGTTAGTTATTTACCTAAAGAAGAGATCAGTATGCAGACCTCGAAACGTAGTGTTTCTGATTTTTTTGTATCACTGGAACGATAGCAAATGTCCGGAAAATCTTGTTTCCTTCGCCAAGTCTTAGTTATGCCTTCAAACTTAGGAATGACTCAGGGCATATTTTAATTCATTCCTAAAATTAATATCCCCAAGAAAATTTATTAAAAAGCATAATTGTCTTAAATAATGTGTAATTTAAGAAATGTAAATTCCTTCAATCATCAATGAATATCAAAAACACGTCACACCCAGAAGCTATTGCTCTTGCACGTTCTGCAATGTAAAGTTTTCACAGTTTTAATTTGGGCCTAATTAAAAAATTACCTAATTTTTTTACTTTGAATGGTTGTAATTCCTAATGTAGTGATCAGAATCATGTTTTCTACTTTTTCTGTCTTCAGGAAAGCTATTTTACAAGGCTATAAGTTTAAAACTAAAAAAATCTTCCAACCAGAAATCGGTTGGAAAGATTTTGCCTTTCTCAATAGAGATAGTAAAATAAAAGTAGACAGAAACTTGTAGCGTAAATATGGAATAATAAAAGCGTTGGATATAAGTAGCGCTCCACAGTTTTTAATCCGATCGACAACTTTAGAACCTCCCCCCCCCCCGTTATTGAGCAAGACATTATCCACATCACTTAGCAGCGAAAGGTCGCCACCAAATGTCGAAGCAGGAGAATCGACGATGACGATGTCGTTGTTCAAGGAGGGAATCACTGCGCTTTGTAACCGACCCGAATAGTGAGTGACTTGTTCAATAGAACTTGAACATTCATGAAGATAACTGTAAAATGCCAATTATTGTTTTGTATGACGTTAATTAATGACTTGTTTCTCTAAACGGATTAAATCCTACTAAAATTGTTGGATATAAAATAACAGTTTCTGCGGATTACTGACTATTACCTTATCAATTGAAATGGATTAAGTTTTGGGTTTAAAGAAAAGAAACACTAGGTGTAACGAGTACATAGGTGAAGTAGCTTCCACTAAAAACTTTGGAGAAAATATTTTTTGTAACTTCATTTTTCTGTATTCATGAGATCTCAAATGCGATTCTATCAGCCCGCAGGCGATCAGTCTGGCTGTCAGTATCAAGAATGACAGTGTTACTGACAGCGCACGTCGATCATACTAGGCAATCCGATCACGATCAGTATTTTAATCAATCTAGAAAAAGTTGATGTATTTTTGTATTACACGTGGACCACTATGACACAGCACGCTGCGGTAGATAACTTAGGTTAGGCTATCGTAAATATGGTACTACTGGTACCAATGTAAAAGTTAACTTGTACGAGCGCTCACGTGATCTGAACTCAAATTTGGGTACTGTCTCGAAGGATGTTTTTCATTTTCCGCCAAAAGTGCGGGGTGGCGTCGAAGGCGCCACCGAAGAAGAAGCTGATGGCCCATAAGCATTTCCGTTCGGTACTTTCCCGACCTCAGATCACGTGCCAGATCGCCACAGAAAAAACATCCCTCGAGATAGAACCTGAATTGAAGCTCAGATTATGTGAGTGCTCGTAAATGTTAAATTTAAAATTATAATTATTACAGTTAAAAAAAAAGTAGTAGATATTGATAGACTGTAACAGTGGCCTCCTAAATTAGTACAATAGCAGATTTGAGTGTACGTGTATTACTTACTGTCAATCTGATTGTCAGTCTTTGACCTTCGTCCACCACAGTAAAACCTTAAGGGAGGGGAGGAGGTCTTAGGGAAGGTATTTCATAAAGGTGTATTTCCCTTTTGAAATAAATTAAGTGAAACGACGCGGTTTTTTACTTTTCATAACTTCAGGATATAGTAAAACATTTTTAATTAAATATAATTTGTAATGTTTAGATAAATAATTCAATATTACTAAAAAAGTATGTTCTGATAAATAAAATGTCAACCCCTTTCGTCATATTTCATATAAGTAATTCCAAAGTTTATGTTTGCATACATTTTTGGGCCCGATAGTAACGTGACCGTAATTACTGCTTTACAAGCCCTTACTTGCTAATTGGATCTTTTTTCTATTTTTCGCGTTTACAGGAAAGGTTTACTGCTTTATTTAATTTATACGTATTATTAATAAGATTTATTATATATTCGACTGAAAAATGTGTTCATAAAAGACAAAAAAGAGAATTGCCCAAGGGAACACCTATTTTACCATCCCATTTTAGAGAAATAGATTTACAAAATTATAGGCTAACGTTGTATTTGCTTAAATAAAAAATAAAAAATCAAACACGATTCACCCCTGAATAAAAAAATTAAAGTAATACATTCAAAAAACAAATCTCACTGTTTTTAATGTTTGTGAATTTTCCAAATGTGATTTTCTTTAGTACCTGTCGAACATTGGAAAGCAGAAGGCGGAGAAAGAGGAGCACAAGGAAAGACACGCAAAGCGGACAGGAGTTAATAGTTACTCTCCCACTAACCACACACGTTTATTCGCAAACAGTAGAACGCTGAGTAATTACATCTCCAGAAGCATGCACTAAAGCGTGCAAACGGATTTTTTGTTCTATGGAAACGAGTGACGACAATCCGTTAAGGACGCTCGAGATCAAAAGTGAGCTCTGTCCCGCGACAACCATTTTTGTAAATAATAAACGCTTTTCTCTTTGAACCTTTTGACTCGCGCCGCGCCCGGTTCGCAGCTAGAGGACCGAGCCACTTTCATCCCACTGCGTGACGCAGCTGCTTCTTTCCTACACGGCGCGGCGTTCCTTCCCTTTACTGCGGCCGGAGCGTGATATTAAACCTGCTACAAACGAGTCAGCTCTTTTGATGACGTTCCCGCAGAGTAACGAGGTTTCCACAGTTAAACTGCAACTACTTTGAATTAAGCTAGTGCTAATTTCGGTTAAGTGGCAGCATAAATAAAATAAAATAAAACGACTTAAATCAATAAATATATCAGTTAACCAGGAGTACCTAATTCTTGGAATTAGTTTCATTCTGATTTATTCCACGCCTCCGGTGGAAATCAGTTTCACCCCCCCCCCCCACTTATATTTGAAGAAATTTATATTTGGCGATGGAAGGATTGTGAAGGAAGCAGGATTTTTCCCAGACATTTGCCAAAGTTCAGTGGAACAAAAAATGAGTTACACTACGTTTCGAGATCTGCAATCTGATCTCTTCTTCGGGTAAATTACTGACCTAACACATAATTGCAAACTAGGTTAAAATAAACAAATCGTTGAAAATGAAAACATCAACATGCTGTTATGATTTCAGAATTGATCAGAATTGCAGATCTTGAAACGTAGTGCAACTGATTTTTTTGTTTCACTGAACGATGGCAAATGTCCGGAAAAGTCCTGTTTCCTCCGCCAAGTCTTAGTTACGCCACTGACTTAAAATCATGACATTATCTTTAGTAATTTGAAAATGCCAACCATTCAAACTTTTTAGCTTTGATTATCTTAAGAACCTGCAATTTTGTTCTGAAGAATTACAAGAATAACAGTTTTTAGAGGATTGTATCACAAATATAATAACATAACAAATATTTAAAGCAAATAATAAATAGCTGATTTAGAGCAGATTTACTGTGACAAGACATAGCACATATTGAGGTTCTTAGTGAATAGCCGACAATACAAACACTGAATAAACGTCAGCTTTTTATAAAAATCACATACAGACGGTGGGATGGGAAACTAAGCATCGGAGATCCATGTCCATATTATGGTGAAATATGTTTGTCTTGACCTGAGCAATAACGTGGTATACCTTTGTTCTCAGAGTTACGGAACACTCTGTATATGAGGTTTATAATTTCAGTACAACGCGGTTATCCATTATGATATTAAAGACAATAATAAATTATTCGGCTGCATATTTGATCAAATAATCGAGTTTAACCAATTTTACATGAATCTACAAAATATTTCCAGAGTTATTTAAATTGAAATCCTTTTGTTGAAGTCCAGCCAATTAACACTGTATTGTTTGTGGAGAATCTAATTCACCACTACATCCAAAGACTTCCCTCATATTTTCCTACCTCAAATTCCTCAATTGCTTTTCCTTTGACTCCAACCTCTTAATTTACAAACTAATTACGCATGTGAAAGAAGTTCAATCAAAGTTTTTAAAAGCGAACCTAATGGCCTTTCTTGAAAGCTAATTGTGTTGTTCGCAGAGGAACGTTTTTATACAACCGTAAATGCGAAAATAGAATATCTATAATAACAACAGCATTTTTCCAGTATTATTGGTTGTGGATTGTGTCCACTGTTATAAGTATCCGAACGCGAAGTGTAATGTGTAAAATACCAATGATACAAAGCTATGAAGATGCTTTTTTTGCTATAGCATGAGCAGAACGAATGTATATTACGAGTATTATAAACTTTCCTAGTGAGTCCGACTATTCCTACTGTACTTCTGAGCAGTAAGGTGTCTGATACAGTCAGCGTGTTAAACTACTGTTCATAACTGTTCAGATTTAGTACATGTATTTAATAAACATATCCGAATATGGTTATGCTATATTCGAAACTGTAATTTTTACAACAAAGCAATATTTCTAACCTCAGAGACGCCCGCAATTTATTTTTGCAAGTTTAAAACATTGCATAATACAACAAAATAGCATTAATAAAAAAAATTGACGATACCATACTCGTGGTAATTACTAACTTGTCCGGAGACTTCTAGAAGTCTTTACTTTAGCCTCAAAAAGCTATGTTTAACTTAAAACCATTTCTCCTTTATTTTTGGTCACAGACATATCCGATTTATTTTGTTTATCGTGTAAAGTTTTAGACACTAAATGATTTGAAAGTTAATTAATTTGAACGTTTTAGAGAAAACGTACGTTGGGCTTACAAGAAAAATTAAAAGGCAGTTGGATGCGATTAATCCATCTTAATTTCAAAGGTTTGATTTCTACCTTACTCTGTCCCGGGTGTCTTTTTAAACACATCGGTAAATAAAATAAATAAAAATAATCAAATTGAGGATGACACCTTTTGGCATAGTTTTCTTTTTCATTGTGGAACAAGCACAAACATTGTCACGAAATAAGCCCTTCAGAGGACTCTATATTTCACCTCTTCTGAATACTTACGTGGGGATCATTATTGTCATTGCTCAATCAATGGAGTTAAATCCGAATTCAAATTTTGCGGCGAATTCAAAACATTATGTTACAATTTTTTTTTCAATTTTTAAACACTAAAATATAATTAGTAATAATTGAGGAAAACAATCGATGATTACAATCTGTTGTTATTGAATAAAAAATAATTGATTATGGAGTTAAAAAGCTAAAGGGATGTCTCCAATTTACTCGATTCCTTGCGCTGACACGGCTAACTGAAGTGAATAGTAATTAGTGGTATACTGCTACTGGTGTGTTTATCTTAACACTTCCACAGGAAACAGGATATATTCTATTAGTTCCTCACGTATGCTGCATTCAACCGGATATACCTTCATACCGCATTGGATTGATCGACATAAACAGTTTTCATTGACTCGAGTTTACAATACAAACCTGTAAAGTACTGTACAACGATGAATATACGTAATCAAACCAGATATTACTTTCACCTTAACGTCCAAACGTGTGCGTGTTCAAATTTAAAATTTTGTTTAATGTAGAGCATTTTAAATACTGTTCGAAGAATATTACTGGAGCTTTAATGTGAATTTTGAGTTTAGCCCATGATTATAGATCCTCAGAAGGATCTATAATCAAGGGTTTAGATCCAATTCTCTTCCTAAAGTGCAGTATCTGGAATCTGACGCTGTCACAGACTTGATTACTGGAATCTGGAGTCGTGTTCATCTTAAGAGATAAAAAAGTCGACGACGAAGAAGGTCAGAATGAAGTCTTTACATCATTTCGACATCTTAGACAACCGCAATAGTGTAGTATGTTATGAGTGTAGTATGTTATTAGTGAGTTATGTGTAGACGCGGTTGTTCCACCGTACTTAAGAGATGTGTCAACACATTGCAGTGCACTCAATTATGCACCTGATGAGGAAATGATAATATCTCTTCATCTAGATTACAATATTTTTTGTATTCTGTGTATATCTCATGTCGATCCAAAGAGTCATTTTGAGGTTCCTCGCCGCCGACTTTTTGTTCATCTCTTCAGACGAACATGACTCCAGATTCCAGCAGCCAAGTCTGTGGCAACGTCTGATTCCAGACGGCGCTGCACTAAGAGGAATGTTAACTGGAGCTAAACTCAATGTTCACATTGAACCAACCCTTCCCACCAAAGCTATGTTACGAACATTAAGGAAATACTAATCGGGTTAACTGTGCGTATTTGTTTACTATCCCGCCGTATATTTAACGTTATACAAAACAATTTATCGTGCCTTGTAATAGTGGCAATACTTTGTTCCAATTACATGAAACCCAATTTATATTGTATCAAGTAATGTTTAAGAATGTTACTAATTATTAGGAATAATAATTACGGTAAGTAGAATTCCAGGTCTAAAAAGACACCAGTACTTCAGTTAGTTAGTTTTCAGGCATGATTTACGTTAAAATATCAAAGAATAGTACTTTTTATTCCATTCCCAGCAGCCAGAGGGTTGGATGATGATGCCATTGAGATTGTGTGGAAGGAACGAAGGTCCATTAAAATCACCACTTTTATATGCCAATTGCAATATAAAGAGGCAATTTTAATGGAGATGAGGTTTTAAATAAGTTTTGAAATGCATTATTATCTTAAACGTTATGGAATGTTAGTCGAATCACGTGAAGGTCTTCTTGTGGGTTATCGGCAACGCTTCATTTTCCCGCACAAGGTTTTCCTCTTATATTCCGGCTCGGGTGACTCACGTCATTATGTGTTAAACGTGCCCGATGTTTGATTTAATCGTCATCCATTAGCGTTAGTTAGGCATTGCAACAAAAGGAGCGTTAGTCAGAGTATCTCGTTTGAGGTAGAACCAATCGTCAATTTTACATCATATTTTATCAAATGTACTGAATATGCGTTATTTAATTATTTTACAGTTATTCAACTATCAGCGTAATACATGGATATTTGTGAATGTTGAGTTTAATTCACCTTCCTCTTAGTGCAGCATCTGGAAACTGACGCTGTCACAAATTTGACTCCTGGGATCTGGAGTCATGTTCGTCTGAATCCAAGAAAAGTCGCTAATTAAGAAACTCCTTACATCGTTTCGACATCAGAGGCACCTAGACTACAACACATGTGTAATCTAGATGAATAGGTATTTTCATTACATATGTAGATCTATCTATTGCTTCACTTACATGTGAAACTGTAAACGCCATAAGTTGTGCCAATAAAAGAATATTTCACAGTTATTTCATTATTTCATGGAGTCTATCAGACTTGTAAGGAAGTCTATCTAGACTGGTTTGAGGTAGACGAGTCGAAATAGGTAATAAATACCAAGTCTGAACTGACGGTGTTTATAATTTGTATTTTTAACTAATGTGATAATATATCCATTGTTTCTCTTGCATGTGACTGTCATAAGTTGTACCAATAAAAGAATATTTCACACAGTTATTCAACTATTTCGTAGAGTCTATCAGACTTGTAAGGAAGACAACTAGACTACGGTACTTAATTTATGGTAGACGAGTCGAAATGGTTAATCAATACGTACCGAGTCTGAACTGACGATACCGGGCAGATCCCAACCGATTCAAAAGTTAAACTAAATCGGCTCTTGGTGACCCAGATGTTTTACTTTGTAAACGAGTTTACCCTACGCTGTCTGGCCCTCTAATTAACCGGAATACAACTGAGGACGTTGTCTTTTATAAATAAACGAAACACGGAACCGCTTATCATCCAAGCTTGACGAGATGAAGTTATTCAAACTGACATTGACGATTGTAAATGTATCGTGGATTGTTCTCAAATACATTATTTATAAGAGATGTGTCGGGACTCATGTATCGGTTACTTTCTAACGGTTACGCATTTATCCCAACAGTAACCGTTACTAAAAACTCAAAGTATCAGTTACAGTTACTTAGTCTCTGTTTGACATAACAGTTACAGATACTCCAAGTAATTGAAGCTGTGTAACTTTCACATTTGTAGATGTAACCTATGGTTACTGAGAGAGTACTCTCCAAGTCCCTGCGATAAAAATAACACAAGCTCCCTGCAAGTAAAAAGTAACCTCAAATTAATGGTATTCTGGGACACCAAAATTAATTGTTTTATTTTACTTTTTATTATTACCTATTGCTCTTAATAAACTTGTTTTTATGCGCGAATTCTTTACTTTTATTATTATTTTCGTTCTTTTAAAAACAATGAAATAGTCTGCTTAAATTCATTTTCAAACAATATATTTCTCCATAATATGATAACTGATAAATGATTTGTAACCGTTACTTGAGAGTACCTGTAGCGGATGTAACGGTTACTGCGAAGTATCAATTTAGCATAACTCTAATAATCATTACCGGTAACAGTCTGTCTTAACTTCCAGTATAATCACTTTTTGAATATTTTTGAACTTTTTTATAGTGAATTTTATAGTTTTTGTAACAAATATTAGATAAAAAAATGCTTCTTTTAAATATATTACTTTAGAAAATAACATTTTGTAGTATTGGAGACATGTGCACAGAGCGAGACATAAGCCTTTCTTTGATCGTGTCCAACTCTTTCACATTCACTCATCATTAGCAGCAGCAGCAGCAGCCTTTATAGAGGCTTCTTTACGGTGTCTGAATGGAAATAATATCAATAGAATTAAAAACAACCCGTTCTCCTTCCAGGCGTTGCGTGTAGAAAGTAAACCGGAATGAAATAACTAAACCTTATTCTCTTAAATATTTAAGAAGATTGTAAAATAAATGACGCTATCGTTCACAAACGCGTTATTGATTTTCTAGCCAAATTGTTAATGTTGAATGCGTGTAAATATTTAATTGCCAATTGTTAAGAGCTACGCCTTTGGAATGATCCAAAATTAAGATTGCTTAGTACAATCCAAATTTATTATTAACTAGCAGTTATCCGCGGCTCCGCACGCCATTTCGTAAGTTTTGCACCTGCACGAACACTTCTGATTAGAGTGGATTATATTTCCGATGCCTGTGTTGAGTTTGCCTTCTTCCCAAGAACAATAAAATATCTTGTGTGTAAAAAAGTATACATAATTATTGGAAATTTGACATGTGATACAAAAAAATGTAGTATATCAAATTCAGTGTAAACAATGTCCTAAAGACTACATCGGCTCTACAACAAATAATTTAAGAATAAGAATGACAGGTCACCGTTATGATTTTAAGCATAATGATGAATCAAAACCATTAGTTATTCATAGTAAAATACACAAAGAATCTTTTGAAAATTTATATACAGTAAAACCAATACGATCAATACAAAATTCAAATACATCAAAATTAAGAAATTTAGAACAAGCATGTCAAATTGTCACAAAATCTTAATTCCCCTATGGATTAAATCTTCGATAAATTTGAATCATCTGGACACTCATCACATCTTTACACCCACAGTCTGAACATATGTTTATCATTTCAAGAATATTATGCTTATTAATTTATTTATCTGTTTACATGTATGTTTTTGATTATTTTATGTGTTTCGTTATGTTGTTTTGACCTGAAGAAGCGTAATGCGAAATATAGTTAATCAATATTAATATGTTGGCCTTTTTCTACATATATATATATATATATATATATATATATATATATATATATATAAAGTATAAGTGTATATTTGTATATTTATTGTCATTGTTGTCATTGTAATTTACTCTGATCTAATAATTGTTTGTTCCATAGCTGGTTTTTTAATCTTTTCCGATCAAGAGAATATATATATTACTCAGCTCTGGAAAGCCCACTCTTGTCAAAAGAGAACTAATCTAGGTTTTATAAAAGTCTTTAAGTGTAAAATAAAAGTCAGACTACTTTTGTGTCTGCACTGCTTTGCCCACAATTTAGTAGGCGTTGCACTTGTGTGATCACTGCTGGCACGAGTGAATTATATTGCCGACACCAATGTTGAGTTTCGCCTCGTTGTTACGATCCAGGAAATACGTAAAAAGTGTATATTTGCGGCCATTGTAATTTACTTCACTCTTAGTATTTTTTGTTCCATAGTTGATTTTGCCTTTTAACCCGATCAGGAATATATATATATATATATATATATATATATATATATATATATATATATCACAGATCAGAGAAGCCTACTTCTGTAAATAGAGAACTAAGTCTTATATAACTCTTTAAATTTATAGTAAAATGTTTTTAAATATTTTAGATGGAATTGATACTTTAGTTAAAAAATAGCGAAATTTTATTTAGCATAGTTCTTGTAGAATGCTTTATAGAGTTCCAAATTCTGACCTTCTTATGTTTTAGGACAATCTCTAAGGTAGATGAGTAATTACGTAATTGCGTGAAAAATGTAAGTGTAAAATAAAAGTCAGACTACTTTTGTGTCTGCACTGCTTTGCCCACAATTTAGTAGGCGTTGCACTTGTATGACCACTGTTGGCTCGAGTGAATTATATTGCCGACACCAATGTTGAGTTTCGCCTCGTTGTTACGATCCAGGAAATACGTAAAAAGTGTATATTTGCGGCCATTGTAATTTACTTCACTCTTAGTATTTTTTGTTCCATAGTTGATTTTGCCTTTTACCCGATCAGGAATATATATATCACAGATAAGAGAAGCCTACTTCTGTAAATAGAGAACTAAGCCTTATATAACTCTTTAAATTTATAGTAAAATGTTTTTAAATATTTTAGATGGAATTGATACTTTAGTTTAAAAAATAGCGAAATTTTATTTAGCATAGTTCTTGTAGAATGCTTTGTAGAGTTCCAAATTCTGACCTTCTTATGTTTTAGGACAATCTCTAAGGTAGATGAGTAATTACGTAATTGCGTGAAAAATGTAAGTGTAAAATAAAAGTCAGACTACTTTTGTGTCTGCACTGCTTTGCCCACAATTTAGTAGGCGTTGCACTTGTGTGACCACTGCTGGCTCGAGTGAATTATATTGCCGACACCAATGTTGAGTTTCGCCTCGTTGTTACGATCCAGGAAATACGTAAAAAGTGTATATTTGCGGCCATTGTAATTTACTTCACTCTTAGTATTTTTTGTTCCATAGTTGATTTTGCCTTTTACCCGATCAGGAATATATATATATATATATATATATATATATATATATATATATATATATATATATATATATATATATATATATATATATAAACTCTTATATATAAAATTTTTTAAAATAAATTATTTTAGATGGAATTGATACTTTAGTTAAAAAAAATAGCGAAATTTGATTTAGCATAGTTCTTGTAGAATGCTTTGTAGAGTGCCAAATTTTGACCTTCTTATGTTTTAGGACATTCTCTAAGGTAGATGAGTAATTACGTAATTGCGTGAAAAATGATTGTTATTCCTTAGAGAATGCACTCAATATAAATGTAAAGAAATGGATAGTAAATAATGTTTACACACAACAGTTATATTAACATGCTTTTTTAATTGATATTTCACTATTTTTAATCCACCAGTGGAAACGCAAGAATG
The DNA here is from genome assembly GCF_021130785.1 of Homalodisca vitripennis. Lineage (NCBI taxonomy): Eukaryota > Metazoa > Arthropoda > Insecta > Hemiptera > Cicadellidae > Homalodisca > Homalodisca vitripennis. The sequence goes on from NC_060213.1 coordinate 130,844,453, forward strand.
CCCATGTAAAATTTCAATAAAATCGGTTGAATCGTTTACCCGTGAAAGCAAAACAAACAAACGCACTTTCGTATTTATAATATTATTAGGATTAACATGTTTCAATTATTGACCAATAAGGAGCTACTCCAGTATCGTGTCTACAATGAGTCCAGGATAAAGACGCTATCAGGATAATGCCCGGACTGTAACAGAGGAGCTAGGCGCCTTATTGCACAAATTAACCTTTGGCGGCGACCTTTCCCGGTGGAGGCCGCGGATCGCACGCCTATGTCTGGCCGATAATGGAACTAATAGACGCCGCCATTACTCGTCCATCAAATGTCCCGGGTGACAAAATGCCGTTACGCAGTCGAAATTGGTGGACCTCAAGGAAAACGAAATTCCCGTAAGGCGTAGCAATGAGTCAGTCATTTTGTACCTCAAGTAGCAAGGATTTTTGACAAGGCGACCTCGACCTCAATTGGAATGTTATTTCGTCTCGGGAAAAGATCGTCAAGATCTGTGAAATTATCTTGAAACATTCGGTACGACTAATTCCTAATATAAATTAAACCACTTTCATGTAAATACAAAACTCATACAGCCTAAACTGATTATTTCGCACACCAAATTGTGATGCCCTCGTCAGAACAAAGACGTTGTAACTCATTTTCGCCAACGTTTATTGTACTCAAATAAAACGTTTCTACGTCAAAGTAACTAATTAAATAATACGCACACAGTTTCCAATATCAATTTATATTCAGTGCGGCGCCAATCGAAGTCAAATATTTCATTCTCAGGCGACTCCACGAAAACATTGACATGTTTTACAAAAAAACGGTAATACTAAAATAACGTGTGATACAAATGAGATGAGAGTGAATCGAATTTTCAATTTTTATTGTCTTTTTTATTGGGAATGTCTTCATTATTTATAAGATTCTCTTGATGTTCGCTTATGTAAAATGTTCTCCCAGCATTTAAGTGCATTGTATTTGAAACTTATTTTGGTAATCGCAAATTTTTATTTACGTCCAGATTCAATGCGGTGCTAGGCAATACGTCTTTCTGCTCTTCCATATTGCATGAATGCAAGATGTCCTTTAAATTGTGTCCCCCCCCAGTATACAATTTATCACAATTTTCCAGTTATTAAGTATCCTGCAACGAGGGTTGACTTGGGATTGTCATGTAGACAGTGCTTATTCTAAGTTATCCTCGGGCATTTATGTTCTGAGGAAACTATCCGAGTATTGCCCGACTCAGGTACTGATGACGGCGTACCGGAGTAATCTACCCACACCTCTCCTATGGATTGACTTTGTGGGGAAGTTGCTCCACTGCAAACTTTTCAAAAGTCTTCATTCCTACCCCCAAAAAGAGCAGTCAGAATCATTGCCAAGCTGTAAAAGAGAGAGTCGAACAGACCAGCGTTTACAAATTTGAGACTGTTGACACTACCCTGCCTCTATATATAGAGACGTGTCTCTTTTTCAAGGCAAACTGCGACAAAAGAAGAGGTAGCGGCATACACTTGTATGTAACAAGCGGTAGGAAGAGCTACCGAACTGGGAAACAGAGCGGTAGCTCATGAACTCACAGTCAACTTGTCAACAATTCGCCAATTTCAGACCAAAGTGCTCTAATGTTCAAAGCATACAATTTGTCTGCAAAAAATGTGTTGATTGCAAAAGCATTCTGCAGCACAGAAGAGTTCTTGGTACATAAATGGGAAACCGCAGAATTGGCAGACTGACCAGATGCTGAAGTGGGACAATTCGAATGAATGAGACTGAGTGAATGTAGAAATTGCACGTTGAATGGGATCTACATGGAAGAATGTATGAAAAATGTTATATACCGCTACCATAAAAAGTTTTTTATAGTTTTTCTGACGATTGCCATAAAATGTTAAATTGTTTTCGCAATAAAATTATTATTATTAATAACCCACCATAAAAAGTTTCTAACTTATAACTATTCACACTTTTTGCTATCATACTTTTTTCTGGTGTTACTACAAAATTATAAGTTTTTAATATAATCTTTAATTATATGTATAGAAATATAATTACACACGAAGAAGTAGAAAGATAAATAATTATGGTGTAGTTTTGTTATTTAGGATAAATTTTGGTTGGTGCGTAGTCAGGCATGAAACTTGGACATCATAGACAGCAGGGCTAATAACTTGTGTTACCATAAGCAAGGGATCAATATAGCAACAACTTCGCTTCCACATTACCGCCCTGTGCAGGGTCAGACCTCTGGTAGACACTGAATATTGATCAGGGCTCATTTGTTACACAGACATTGTGACCTGAGAACGGTGTAACTTATCGAACGTTGAACTGGGATACGGCTAGACACTAAGGGCAACGATTGACAATACGAGACCTTCAAACACGTTCAAGGTAAAATCTAGTTACAATAGACCGCAGATATTGTTATATCCAAACACGTTAAAGGTACAGTCTCGTTACAGTAGACCGCAGATATTGCTATATCCGAACACGTTACAGGTACAGTTTCGTTACAATAGACCGCAGATATTATCATATACAAAAACGTTAAAGATACAATCTCGGTACAATAGACCGCAGATATTGTTATATCCAAACGCGTTAAAAGTTCAATCTCGTTACAATAGACCGCAGATATTATCATATACAAACACGTTAAAGATACAATCTCGGTACAATAGACCGCAGATATTGTTATATCCAAACATGTTCAAGGTACAATCTCGTTATAAAGAACCGCAGATATCGTTAAATCCAAACACGTAAAGGTATAGTCTCGTTCAATATACCGCAGATATTGTTATATCCAAACCCGTTCAAGGTACAATCTCGTTACAATAGACCACAGCTCTAATGATATCCAAAAGAAAAAATACAAGACATCTAAACACGTTCAAAGGTCAAAGCCAAAAGTGGCTGACATGTCCTTACACTGAAGCAAAAACTGATAAACGAGGCTGAATTTTAAAATTACATAGTATTTAACCAACGCCAAAATTATAGAACTGTTTGAGAAAATAAAAAAATTATACCACTTTGTGCCCCATAGACCGTACCCGAAATTCCGTGTAGTCGTAGATGGTCTACATTGGGGAAACTATTCACAAACCCGGGTAGATATTAACTGCCTGGGTTTGTGAATACGCTATGGACAAAAAACTTCAAGTCACAGGACAATCGGTCATTCAGCAAGCACACTGTTATAAAACCAAATATGCAGTAGAATTCAACCAAACTAAAATACTTGCCAAATTCCCGTAGGGTAATTGAAGAATAGTAAGTAAACCAGTATAAATGCTCAAGAAATAAAATAAATTTAACAAAAAAGCGACGTTAGGATGTCAAATAGCCTGTGGTTCAGAGGTACACCAGTGATCGCGATTGGTCACATTTCTGCCGTTTAATGAGCTTCAGCCAATCACGTTACATTCTTCTGCTCTTCCCTCGCCTTTATAAGCGGATATGCATTTGCTCTAAAACTTCATTTTGAGATTATCTCTAATAGTAAAAAAATATCAAAAATTTGTGAGCTTGTCCTGTTGAGGTCATACTGATTGCTGATTGGTTGAAGTCCAGCCAATCATAAAATAGCTCCGCCCCTCCACTCACCCGTATAAGCGGAAGTGCATCTATGGTTTAACCAGTTCTAATATAAAATCTCTTGACTAAAGATATATATTCATTGACAGGCTGAAATATCCCAAGATCACAATTGTAAAGCTAAAAACTTAAAAGATTGTCATGATAATAACGACAGCGTTTAAGACGAATAGTCAGGATAAATGTTATGTGTTTGTATTGAAGTTGTAACTAACAAAAAGTTGAGTTATCTCTTATAAATGATATCATAGAAGGGTACCTGTATGGCCTGAGTGTAACGCGACTTCTTAGTGAGCATTCGATAACATGAATGAAGTTGCATGATTTTACACAATTCGATTGAGAGGTTTCCAAGACCTTGGGTTTTTACGATATTTCTCAATTACTTAGAGAGAATATAAACAAATATACCTCTCATTGTTTCCCTATCTATTTTCCCTATATGTTGATAGGATATTCAGAGAGGTAATGGTAGGGGTAGCTAAATTTATTCCCAGTCAAACCTTTCCCTCACGTTCATGCTTGCAGAATCCTTCCATATTACGGGAGGCGGACTCACTCCAACAGACATCTGCCACAGTTAACCGCAGACCTATCGATCAACCCTCATCTCAAATATCTCGACATCTGCGGTTAATGATGTACCGTTCAGGATCGTCCATTACGTTGTCCGAATGTGTAACACATCAGTCTTTGTTGTGACAAGTGCAAATTCTTCTGACTATTTTTCCAAATTTATTAAGCCTTACTAATAAAATAATTTGTCTTATAAAACTAAGTAAGCAGTCTCAACTTATTCTGTACAATAAACTGTGTATGCAAAAATTTCAGCCACTATAACGGTTTTTATAAAAAAAGTATAAAGTTTTAATTTTAATATTTATTAGTAAGTTTGAAGAAGTTTTGTTAAAATTCTTTTTGTTTTAAGAACCGTCTTTTTATAGTGCAGACTATCTTGATTTTAGTCCCATAATAACAGTGTTAAAACTCACAAAGCTGCGCTTTTACGACCTTTTGGTCGTAGAGAATCATTGGAATGTCTAATTTTATTCAGAAAGAAATCTCAAACTGTTTAGTGGTTTATCCGTTAAATATTAAGAAAGTATAAAAATGACAAGAAAGATTTAAAGAGTTTGAGCGGGTATAATGAGATCTATAAATTAGGCCATCTTCCATGACGTGGCGTAAAAGTGCGTGAGGTTAAATATTGTTTTTAAGGGGAAAACTGAAAGTCGTGTCACTAGAGCCAACTCATATAATTTTGTTACATTTGAAAATACTTAATTTAAATTAACAATATTTTATGTTAAACATTGCAAAATGTACTTCTTATTTAAATTGTACAGTTCAATCCCTTTAAACTCTCGCCTCCGAATATTCTTCCAAATTGACCTCTAAATAGTTATATTATACGACCACGTCACCAGTCCCAGACATTATAAAACTGAACTATGCTGCCAGTCGCAGACATAAAAGACTATGCTACTAGTTCCAGAGATTATAAAATTGAACTACGTTACCAATCTCAGGTATTACAAAACCGAACTATGCTACCAGTTCCAGACATTATAGATCCGAACTATGCTACCAGTACCATACATTATAGAACCGAACTATGCTAACAGTCCCAGACATTATAGAACCGAACTATGCTACCAGTCCCAGACATTATAGAATAAACCTATGCTACCAGTTCCAGACATTATAGAATAAAACTATACTTCCAGTTCCAGATATTATAGCACCAAACCAAATGCTACCAGTCTCATACATTATAGAACCGAACTATGCTACCAGTTCCAGACATTATAGAATAAAACTATACTTCCAGTTCCAGACATTATAGCACCAAACTATGCTACCAGTCCCATATATTATAGAACCGAACTATGCTACCAGTTCCAGACATTATAGAATAAAACTATACTTCCAGTTCCAGATATTATAGCACCAAACTATGCTACCAGTCTCATACATTATAGAACCGAACTATGCTACCAGTTCCAGACATTATAGAACCGAACTATACAACCAGTTCCAGACATTATAGAACCGAACTATACAACCAGTTCCAGACATTATAGAACCGAACTATACAACCAGTTCCAGACATTACAGAACCGAACTATACAACCAGTTCCAGACATTACAGAACCGAACTATACAACCAGTTCCAGACATTATAGAATAAACCTATGCTACCAGTTCCAGACATTATAGAATAAAACTATACTTCCAGTTCCAGATATTATAGCACCAAACTATGCTACCAGTCTCATACATTATAGAACCGAACTATGCTACCAGTCCCAGACATTATAGAATAAACCTATGCTACCAGTTCCAGACATTATAGAATAAAACTATACTTCCAGTTCCAGATATTATAGCACCAAACTATGCTACCAGTCTCATAAATTATAGAACCGAACTATACAACCAGTTCCAGACATTACAGAACCGAACTATACAATCAGTTCCAGACATTATAGAACCGAACTATGCTACCAGTTCCAGGCATTATAGAACCGAACTATACAACCAGTTCCAGATATTACAGAACCGAACTATACAACCAGTTCCAGACATTATAGAACCGAACTATGCTACTAGTTCCAGACATTACAGAACCGAACCATGCTATCAATCCCAGAGATTATATATATATATATATATATATATATATATATATATATATATATCTAATTAATAATATATATATATAAACTAATAAAAAAATAAAAATAAAAGCACATTCACCCGGCAAGTGAGAGATCCGGGTTCGACTCCCGGCGGAGCAAGTACTTTTTGTGATTCAATGTTTATTGAAATTAAATAAGGCTATTGCCATTTATACAATTTAACGTAAATAAAAAGTCGTTTGACAGGTGTTTGGTCTTCCGATCATATGTTAGTTTGCTTATTTAAACGCATGTGTGACAGATACGGCCAAATACAAAATAATTGAATCGGAAAAAGTAAGCGCTCTGTGGTGTAATGGTAGCACATTCACCCGGCAAGTGAGAGATCCGGGTTCGACTCCCGGCGGAGCAAGTACTTTTTGTGATTCAATGTTTATTGAAATTAAATAAGGCTATTGCCATTTATACAATTTAACGTAAATAAAAAGTCGTTTGACAGGTGTTTGGTCTTCCGATCATATGTTAGTTTGCTTATTTAAACGCATGTGTGACAGATACGGCCAAATACAAAATAATTGAATCGGAAAAAGTAAGCGCTCTGTGGTGTAATGGTAGCACATTCACCCGGCAAGTGAGAGATCCGGGTTCGACTCCCGGCGGAGCAAGTACTTTTTGTGATTCAATGTTTATTGAAATTAAATAAGGCTATTGCCATTTATACAATTTAACGTAAATAAAAAGTCGTTTGACAGGTGTTTGGTCTTCCGATCATATGTTAGTTTGCTTATTTAAACGCATGTGTGACAGATACGGCCAAATACAAAATAATTGAATCGGAAAAAGTAAGCGCTCTGTGGTGTAATGGTAGCACATTCACCCGGCAAGTGAGAGATCCGGGTTCGACTCCCGGCGGAGCAAGTACTTTTTGTGATTCAATGTTTATTGAAATTATATATATATATAAGACCCAACATTTCCAACATAATATATCACGTATTTACGTATGTTTACGGCAGTAATAACACCGGACACTCGGTAATTGACAGTCGGTAAAGTATCGCCGCCAGTGAAGGTGCAGCGCGGCGTGGCGCGACCGTTGCTTATTGACGTTGCAATGCGGACCGCGTCAGATTGCAGCTTCCGGTCCAGACACCGGGGCCGAGTGTGTGACGACCGGTCGTTGTGTTGTCGTTGTGTTGTCGTTGGTCACAGTTACAACTGTCATTGTGCGTCATAGATTACTCGTTTATTTGATTTCTTGCTGTTGACAAGGCTAGATCCCGTTACATCTCTGACGTATATCCGTTTCCTTATTACAGCACCTTTGTATCTGCTGTAGAAAGATTACATATAAATGAATTATTAGACTATGAAAACTGGACCAATTGAATATATTTTGCATGCTGAACAGAGAGACCATCATTATGTAGAAGGTCATTGAATTTATAATTTTTTAAGTTTGCTTTTTAAATTAAGTTCATAATTATAATTAACCAACAGGCATAAAAATAAATCAATGAAAAAGAAAGTTTATTTTTTCACTTATAGGATTATTACGCATCTATATTCCTAGGTATCTGTATATTAACCATTGCACGATTCCACAACTGGCTTAATACTTGAATCGGACACCAGATCGATGCTATTTTGCCTCGCCTACACTACAGTATTAGCCAACAGTGACTGTGGCTGGGGCACATGTAGTTTTACACCCACACACACACACACACACACACAACATGAGTGGATAAGGACCGGCCGCATTTCCGCCCTGGTTCCACAATCAAACGCAGTTTTTTGTTATCTGTGGATTTCATCCCGGAGCGGTTATTACATTAAAACGATTACTTATCGCACACACCATAAAAAAGAACAATGATACCAATACACTGATACCGTAATACACTGAAATTGTCACAGGGTATTGACAAGAACGTAGTCAGGAAAATATTTTTTTTTGGAGGGGGGAGGGTTTAGACAACTGATATTTTTCCGTAGTGGACAAAGAGTACGGCCCCATTGTGTTACTTAAACAGTTCTTGACCCGTTTCTTGGTTGAAAATGGTCTTCCACCAGCACATGTCGGTAATACTGAATTATTGAAATAATAATAATCAGTTATTAAAAAAGTAATTGAAATAAAAATCAAAAATTGGCGGGAGAGAGTCCGCTCCCCTTGAATCCCCTCGCTGGCTACGTCCCTGGGATTTGCTTAGTCTTGAGTTTGAGACGTTACCGGTCTCAACCCTCTGTACTCGTGAGTGCGGGGGTGCGTGCCTGGGAGGCGACCGCCTGGCCGCCATCTTTATTTGTTAACAGCCGTTCTGGAACGTGCATTTGGAACTGATAATCCATTGTGCTGTAAAATCGTTCACAGAATATTCAATCCCAACTGTAAAACACCTGGGCAGACGAAAAGTCTGTGACGGGGAGGAAAGCTGAGATCGGAGTAAGTTAAAAGGCTCATGAACTAACAACGAAGGGATAACCAGATTTTGAATATTTACCGTCGTTGTAGTCGCTATCGGAAAGTGTGCAGCTTGTTTTGCAACTAAACACGCGCGCGGCACAATAACGGTAATGAGACGTTATTGATATTGTAACGACAAGAAATGCCAAGCGAGCAGCACTCAACGTGTCAAACCGCTCCAGACTCATACGCGGCGTGAAAGGTTCGACGAGGGAATAATAACAAATTACGGCACACTCGATATTGACCGGCCCGGCGTTCCGTACCTGCCAATTATGTGCCCAATATTTCCAATAAAATGTAATTTCTCCAACAAATTGTGACAGAATGTTTCGCGCGGACCAATTCGGATTCAATTGACTTTATTGCTGTGACCTGTCGCTGCGCACTCACGCCCATTGTAGCGCTCTTGACCGTTCAAGGAGACTGAAGTAAATGGGAACGTCGATAATTACTGGAAACAAATATTGCATATCGACTGAATTGATTCCAACAGGCACCTTTTCAGGTGTACTCCCTCTCTCCCTCCCTCCATCACTCTTTCTCCCTCTCTGGCCGAATAATTAAGTTCTTATGCAAGTGCATATTTCGACTATTCTGATCTAGTTTTGTCCAGGCATTTGGTGATTAATCAATGCAAATTTATAACTTCAAAATGAATATGTTTTAAAACAGAAATCCATTAAACGTATTGTTTTATATTCTCCCTCTCTCACTCTCACTCTCTCTCACTCACTCACTCAATCACTCACTCTCACTCTCTCTCTCTTTCTCTTTCTCTGTTTAAAAAAAACTTAAAAACCCAAAATAGGGCGCTTGCGTTGATTAAAGGATGCATCGCTTTAAGATACCCTTCCTGAAGACAGAAGAGAACAACAAAAATTTTGGGCCAATTCACGAGAAGTCATAGACATTTGAATTAGTCATTTTGAGTCTTTTAATAATCTGGCCCAATGGAGAACGTCCGATGATAAGGATTTCAAATTTTTACAGTAAGTATGTGAAATACGATTAGAGAGATTGGAAATATTTTTATTTTGGAAAACATGGGGTTTTCCCCATTATGTTTAAAATGTTACGGAAAAATATCAATTTTATATAATATGGAATTAAAAATATGTTACTCTCTCTGGGAGAAAGATATATCAAATTTGGAGTTTTTAAATAGTAAAAAACCGCATATATATGGAATCTGTGTTAAATCTAAAAAAAAACAAAGCGCGCCTTTGGATTTTCGGTCTACTTCCTACCGCGCTGCTCGTGGATACCCGGGCAGGAGCGCATTCGCCCATCCCCACCATAGACAGTCCCATACCCGGCCGGCCTTACTCCTCCAGCCAGCCCCTCAACTAGTTCCTCTCTTTCTTCGCTCTGCACTTGATGTCTCCGTTGATGTTGAACTAAAACAATGTTATGCGAATAAGCATTACAAAACGACGGGAAAAGTTATGCAAATAATTCTGTATATCTTATCTAGTATATTTATTATAAATCCTCAAAGACTTTTTGAATACGAGAAGAGACTGCCATCTTGTCAAGCATGGTTTACATAATTGATACATCATGTACAAATAGAACATGGTAAAGACTTTTGAATAAATGATAAACGGAAGAATTGTTAAGTGAAACAGAATTTACAGACCAATTACGTCATTTGACATGTAAAAGAGCTCATTACGTCACTAGGAATGTAATGGAGTCCATTATGGCACTCGGAATGTAATATATTTCATTACGTAACTAGGAATATAATAGAGCTCATTACGTCACTAGAAATGTAATCACGGTCGTTACGCCACTGGTTGAAAAGAATAGAAAGAAAAGTTTAAACCCATCTTCCTGTTAAAACTTTGTACTTGGCCTACCCATTCCTCTAACCAATAATATGGTATATAAAATTAGAACACACAGTTACACCGAATCTGTCTGTAATATGGGTAACTAGTCGGCGTCTTGGGGACATGGTTTATCTCTCATATATGGTTAATAAGAATGAATACATTTCATAAGTAGTTAACTTATTATATTACAACAATTTCAACAAAATCTAATTTCCTTTCATAAACGTAAATCGCCCGTTACGTGATCGGACTGCTGTTGTATCACTGTTACTCGCTAGCAAAGGAAATAAAAAGCGCGGAGCGCAGAGCCTACAGACAATATCCGGCAGGCAATAAATAGTCTGCCCATTGGCCGTTGCAATATTTAATTCAACAAAACACGGGCGGTTCCCCCAGAGGCTAGAATTGCAAAATACATTCGCCCCTCTCAGCCGTCTGTATGCGCGTTCCATATAATACACTGTTTCAGCGGCAAATTACGGATTTAACAATTACAGGAGAATTGTAATTAAAATTACTCTAACGTTCGTATAGGTTGTCCACATTTGTTTTGTTTTTTTTTCAATTTAGTAATTGGCTGAGCTGTAGCTTCTTTCACTCGTGGAGTTGAACATTTTCATCAGTCTGTCCGGAGGACATTTAAAAGACTTTGCATGAAGCTTTATTTATACCAGGCAAAAAGAACCCCCCCCCCCCAACTATTAACGTTCTGAAAAGTTTTTTGACATATGAAAATTGTTTACTCCCCGCCCCAAAATGGGGTAATTATTTTGGAGGGTAAGTCAAAATCTTTAAATGGGAATTCCTAGCAAGTGACACCTCATTTTAAAGGTATTATAAAAAGAAGAAGAATGGCGCAAACTAGAGGCCTCTAATCAACAACCCACGACTAACATTGGATTTATCAGGTTTTGTTTTGTCTGACCGAAGTCCATTGTGAAGTCCTGGGAATACCAACAGTGGTTTTGTCATGTCATCTCTCATCGTTCACCAGTTAGTTTGTGAGACACATTCAGTCCAGTTACTGTGGCAAAGTGGTCTGAATGGGGGGGGGGGAGTAAAACATTCTCATACGTCAAAAAACTCCTCAGTCGGTCATAATAGGCCTAAACATCCCCCAAAGTAAATATTACTCTCTATTCATAAGAATGTTAATAGGGGGGGGGGGACTTTTAAGACACCCGGTGTATGAGGAACACTGAGTTCGATTATGGGGCCTGTCGGTGCATGCGATTTGGCTGAGCGTTAGCGATTATTTTTACACTTGTCTCATGGGTAACCATGATGGAAACGAGAAAATAGCTGAATAAATAAATTCATAAGATAGTCTCGTCTCGACTTATTGATGGGAGAATCGAATACTTAAAAGAATCGAATACGGTGTATTCAAAAACACCCTTATATTCGAATATTTATTGGAATACTTCAATTCGAATATTTTATTTGCGATTATTTCTAACAGATAAGTCTAGTCTTATCTTACTTCCTTACCTCAATCTATTATTTCTTGGTTATATGGAATTGCACATGCCAAAAAGGGGGGGGGGAATTCTTCACCTTTTTGTGCCTCCTACAAACATGTCATAGGCTACCCATGATTTGTTTACCTGCTACTTAAGTCCCGCCTGAAAGATTCTTTCCCATTGCAGGTCTTAACGACAACGATCGTAAAAAGTGATTGAAACCAATAACCTCAATCATATTTTGTTTTTCACAACACAATGAAATAAACATTCATGTTTGTCTTTATTGTTTACAAATATTATTAACTATATTATATCCCCTTAATTCTTCTTTTCAGAGTCCAAATATATATATATATATATATATATATATATATATATATATATATATATATATATATATATAATCATTTAAAACCATCCAATGAATACTTGTATATGAATATAACCTCATAAATATTTTATTTGAATACTATAGGTCCGAATGAACAAATACTGCAGGTTTGAATTCAATTCTTCCAAGAGAAATTGTATTCATTTTAAAAGTATTCGAATTCATGTTGAGGTATTCGAATAATATTCGATTATGTATTCGACTCTCGCATCACTAATTCGACTCGAGTAGAAACGAATAACACTCGAGTAGAGTCTGGCTCGGGTTGACCGAGTAAAACCATTCGAATCCATGTTGAAGTATTCGAATACTGTTCGATTTTGAATTCGGTTCTCGTATCACTCATTCGACTCGAGTAAAAACGAATGTCACTTGAGTCGACTCAAGTTGTCTGGCCCGAGTTGACCGAGTAAAACCATTCGGATCCATGTTGAAGTATTCGAATACTATTCGATTCTGTATTTGATTCTCACATCACTAACTCGACTCGAATAAGTCTGGCCCGAGTAAAAGTATTCGACTCATCATATCACTACTTGGCAATCATACGCAAGGAAATTGAGCACGATATCGGAAGACGAGAATCGAGGTGTATTTAATGGAAAGCAATAGCTCGACAACAGAACACTCGCGTCACCGTTATTGCCGGCCCCAGGAGCTCCGAGTTCGTGTACGTTATTTGAAACAGTCTCCGTCAACTAGAATTGCATGTTTTATTGATGTGTTTCCACGTCACCGCGCCACGCCGTCACCCTCAGTTACTCATTTCCTATGATTTCGACTCTCATTTTTGGATCAAGTCGACAGCTATTGCGATTTACAACTTTCGATAATATGAAATAGTTGTTTCGCTGTAACTGTGTTAGAAACAATACCGAATTGAAAGAAATACATGAAAAAGTCACAATATAAATAACTGTCTTTTCGAGCCCAGATAAAATATGTCTTGCCTAAGCTTGAACTAGCGTCAGATTGAACCAGTGACGTACCTAGAATTTGAGTTTGGGAGAACGGAACCCACCACCTCATATTTCGGAAAAAGATAATATAACATAAAAAAATTAAATTGACTTGAATGCACGAAAAATCTACCAACATTGCGTAATTTATCATGTATGCTATATTTAAAATAGTGACATGAACCACCATATCTCCTCTAATATTATAAGAGAGGCGGTCCTCTCTGCAAAGACGACTAACATTTCAGCTGGAATATGTTCGAAAATGAAAATGGACAATAAACATAACTTTTTTAAACTGAATTGAATTTTATCGATATGATTCTGAAAATTATTTATGTTATATTTATAATATATAGATTCTAACAGAATGACTAAGAGTACTCATGAAAGTGTATCTTTCGACTACTCTGATATTTTTGGTCCAGGCATTTGGTGAAAATAATCACTGCAAATTTATAACATAAATTAATATGTTAAATTTACAACACGAAAAACCATGAAATCCAATAACCTTGTCAGATTTTACTATTTTTCTCAGACAATTGACAGTTCAAACATTCCAGGGTAAATGAAAAGTGGCGACGTTGTAAATGAAGCTGCTATAATCCGAATAATACAAAATTGGGAATTATTCTTTAATCGTTCTGTGTTTCTCCCCCCTCTCCCTAACACCCACCATCCCCCTCCCACCAACCCCCTCTCTCTCTGCTGGCGAATACCTACCCTAATACACGTGCAAACGATTCCTGCACTAATGAAGTGAAATGCAACAATGGGTGACGCAATCAATTTTGGGTTTGGAAAATATTTTCGTTATCATTTTATCACAACCCTATAAGACGACTTCCGTGATACAGAACAGTACACATTTTTTATCACTCTAAGTTGGAGTTATTAGCATTTAAGGTACGAAATTCAGGAATTTTTTTTATTGAGGCCGAAATAAAATCGGCTGCAGATAAGGGTGTGAAATTTGTTCAGTGCGTACAAGAGTTACAGCTTCGTGGATTGACACATCGTTTTCTTCATTTATGAATTAAGGAAATTATGTTTCTTAAATTACACTTAATTTAAGAAAATTTTATGCTTTACAGTATTTTCTTGTCACAATTAAATTTGTTACAAGTAAAAACAAGTCACTACCTGAAGCTATAACTTCTATAAGTACTGTAAAAATTCCAAATTTTTATCAGCCGCTGTTTGTATTTGGGGATGATTTTAGAACTGTTTAAACATTCTTCCTTAAATGCCTGTAACTATACTTAAAGTGATAAAAAAGTCGGGGTTTTTCTACTCTGGGTTATTTTAAAGGGCTATGAATTTAAAATAAAAATAACTCTCCAAATAAAATATCGATTGCACCATCACGTTGCTCAGTCATGTTATGGGAGACGGCTTCTGAATCCGCTTAGGCGTAAGTTTTTCTGTTAAAAAAAAGGAGATTAGGTTTACCTGCGGCCTCAGACGAAGAGAAAGTGTAGAGAATGTTTTCGTCGAGAGGAAATTTTAACTTGGAGCTCCCTTTTTGTCAAATTTATTTTTGTTTTCAATAATATAAGTCTATTTCCTCAATATTCACAAGTATAATACAAGAGAGATTAAAAAACAAAAAAAATATTAAATCTCCTACCTGATACCATAAAGAACTGCCCTGACAGTAATTTTAAATCCATCTTGGGATCTCTTCTTATGAATAGGGAAATTTACAACTTACATGAAGTTTTTAACTGTTGTTCATAGTTTTAACAGTTTGTTGACAGTAGTTTAAGAAATGGTATTTATTTTATGTTATGACTATATTCAAAAAATTTTAATATGTCAATCAGCAATAAACTATTCAGTTCTAATAAATGAGTGGCTTCTTTGTTTGAAGTTTATTTTTGACGATGGAAGGATTGTGAAGGAAACAAGATTTTTTTCGGACATTTGCCGTCGTTCAGTGATACAAAAAAATCAGTAACATTACGTTTCGAGATCTAAATCTGATCTCTTCTTCAGGTAAATAACTAACCTAACACACAATTACAAACTAGGTCATAAGAAACAAATCATATCAGAGCGTTTTGACACGCCTATGTGTCAAGGAATCACGACCAACATGTTCTGTGTCAACTTGACTAACTTTAAAACATGAACTTAATAAAAAAACTAAACACAACACTAATTATTACAACTGAACTACAGAATGTAGCCTAGGTCACAATAGGTCTGCATTCGTCGACCAACCACCTACGACTGTGGCGAAATGAGTGGCGTGTATTTTACAGACATTAAAAGTGAATGATAACTGTTATTTCATGTACGACTACGTGTGTGTGTTTGGACCCCACTAGGATAAATGAAAACGATATTGAACTTAATATTGAAGCATATACAGTGGTAGGGGTACTCACCATTCGTCCCTTGGGTCTGGGAGCTTCCTGTGCAGAGAGATCAAGTCGCTGACGTACTGGTTGAACGCGTTCTTCTGCCAACCCTCGTCCACAAGTTTCTTGACGTCACTGGTCACATTGGCGGGAAGCACGACCGGCTTTCCCATCTCCCCGTAGAGAGGTCCGTCTCCCAAGTGTTCCCTGGGGGGCACCAACACTCCCCCCTCGCCCCCCTCGGGTCCAGCCCCCACACCCACTCCCGACCCGGCCTTCGAGTTCGTCTTGCCCTGGGTGGGCGGGTTACCCACCCTGGCCAGCGCCTGCGGCACTCCCAGCACACCCCGGCGAACCCCGTTCTTCGGGAAGCTCTCCTCGCCCTCCTGGTAGCCGCTGGTCGACCTCTGTTCCGTGAACAGGAGGAAAGCCACTGTCAGCCACGCCGTGCCCAGCAGGAACACCGCCTTCAGCACCAGCGAACGCCGCCTCAGCAGCGACATGTGGAGTCGCGTCAGCATCACTGCGTACCCCATCCGGTCATGTGGAGTCCATTTCCGCTTCCGGGAGGCTACCTCACTGCCGCCATCTGCAACAGGGACACACGACATTAACACTGCACCAATCAACAATCGACTAGCGTTGTATACAACTTAACAATATGGCGTAATAAAAGTCCCCCCCCTTCCCGGCCCGACATGAATATTATCGATTCCGTTACATTCACTTGACGCTCACTAACTTTGCACAAAAGCATTCATGCGGCTGGCCCCGATAAATGGGGCATTTGAACTCTGTGGAGCGGACAAAACATAGAGGTCCGTCATAGTACAGTTGGTAATACTGTGTGCGTGTGTGTACGTGTGTGTTAACGAGCCATTCCACATGTTAGCGTCGATACCCGTCATCAAAAGTGACAGCGACACCAGTGAAGGCTCTATGGACGGACCGAATTACGCCCATTATCCACTATTGAAACAGGGCCTCGGCGAAAAACACATTTCCCGTTATTTACAATAGCCGTTGATGTTTGTTTGTTTGTTTTTGCCAACATTCAATGTTAGCCGATGGCGTGTCAGTGATGTGACGCTGACAGTTTTGATGCGATGACATAATTGAGATTCATTCGTTGTCAGGGATAAATGAAATGACGAGATGTCAATAACTCTCTGACAGCGGCAATGGTCTGTTAATTGTTAACACTCGACTGTAGACAAGACAGGAGTACGCCACACCACGTGTCGCGTAACAGACTACACTGTAGTACAGTGGCAAGCCTTTAGCTCATTTCATCCTCGAGATGTCCTTTGTACAGGAAAAAGTTTTTACATCTCGGCAGACAAAAGAAAATTATGTCTGCGTCAAATCCAAATTCATCAATTCCATGGTTGGACTTGCGTCAAATCCAAATTTCAAATTCATCAATTCCATGGTTGGACTTGCATAATCCAAAGACAACCATCTATACATAAGATACACATAATTGTGTACCTGGTGAGACAATAAGAGACCACTTCACCTATTTATAGGTGTCTCTGATATCGAAACAATGTATAACTTTTTTTTGAGCATTTTCGTCATCGACCTTCTTTGGATCTCTTCAGACGAACATGACTCCAGATTCCAGGAGTCAAGTCTGAAACCAGACGCTGCAAGAAAAGGAAGGTGAACTGGAGCTATACAACTTTCTATCTTATTCTTTTCTACATAGAAAGTAAGTCATGCAAAATTTAAAGTCTACACATGGTGTCTTTCTCTATATATCTTGCCACGATTATATATTCACATATTTCTTAATTGGGTTAGTTATAATAGCGGTGAGCTAGGGAGGGTACTGCAACGCAAGAGAGCGCTGAAATCAAATTTTGTCAACGATTTTTAACATTGGCTTTCACCCATATTATTACTTAACTTTATACACGTGTTATACTAATATGTCACATGTTATAACTAAATCTCACATTATTGTAGTCAGTTAGTTTTATTAATGTACTCACTATGGCATTTTCTCGTTCATCATGGTTACCCATAAGGCCGATGTAAAAATATTCGCTAACGCTTAACCTAATCCCATGGTGTGACATGCGCCATCATCGAATTCAGTGTTGCCTACAGAGAAAGGAAGCTTCATGCAATATTTCAAATCTGTAGATCATTTCGTTTCTGAGATACTGTGTGGACAGACAGACTGGTAGAATGACAAGGACGTTAGCCAACGAGGGGATCCAAGGGGTTCAGACCTCCCAAATTTTATATATTGTTTTCAATTACTTTTTTATTACACGATTATTCAGTATATATAATTCAGTATTACTGACAAGTACTGCTTAACCATCGTTCTCAACAAAGAAACGGGTCAAGAACGTTAAAAGATCAAAATGGGTCCACTGCGGGAAAATATCAGTTGTCTGGACCCCCAAATGTTTTCGTCGCTATGTTCTTGTCGACTGATAGGCTTAGCCAACGCTCAGCCAATAAGTTACCAAATCGAATAACAGGCTGAGAAACGTATATTTTGGCTCTATTGAAGTTACGCAACGCGGATAAAGATGTTTGTCCTCCACACAGAAATGAAGCTTCATGCAAAGTTTCAAATCTACGAGACAGCAGTTCGTTTTTGAAATGTCGTGCGGTTACACAGACAGACAGACAGAGACAGGAGCGAAATGTTTCCAAACCTACGAGTGATAGGCTTCGCTAACGCTCAGCCAATTACTCCTGTTTCTTTCGGCATTACACGCAAAATTCACTACAGCATGAAAGGGATGTCTTAGGCATCCTATCCGCAAGTGGCATAGAGAGTACATCGGAGACATATAATTAGTTGTTATCGGAAGATATATCCAGGCTTTATCTGGATCCTGTTTTGATATATGTAGTCCGGGAGCAAAACGATTTCTATGTGTACCAAATGATGTGGCTCGAATTTCATTCATGAGTTGATATTGCAATGTTTAACACCAGTGAGTTGTGTTCTGAAAAGAGTCTACAGACCTTTCCTAGTGAACATCTATCATCTTCGTGGAACACACACATCCATGTTTCCACATTAATTTAAATATTTGGATAAACGTCATTATACTACTTGAATATCTCTTGGGTGCCTGTGAAACTCTACACTTAGGACACTATACACGGCTCGCCTGAGAGGAAGAGACCCTAGATCGAGTTGTAAGTAACTGAAATGTTTTGATGAGAAACAATAAACCAAAAGAGGTGGAAATGATGTGACAATAAAAAACTAATGGTTTAAAAATGTAGAACAGGGGGTTTTTTTCCTTGGGGCGGCCTACTGCCATGCACTTAAAGAACAGGGTTTAAAATGGCAACAATTAGAAATATGAATAAATATTTTTAGAGGGACCCTAGGGATGGATTTATTTTAATCGACGCCTGCCTGAACACATCAGTGTTTATTTTATCGTAGTATTCATATTTTTACTCCAATATTTTGTGAGACGCACGTAGGAGATAATTGCTTACTTAATATCCATACCAGCTCTCGACAAGTTTAATGGCCGCCATTTTTATCAGAGTGGTCCAAATTAAATTTTTATGCGCCGTTGTTCTCATCTTATCACCTTCATAACGCTAAGCACCTCGACCCCATTGTTCCATTTAAGATTTTCCGTCAGCTTCTCCTGGGACATTTCTCTGACGGTTGTAATAATCTTATGAATTATTGCGCTTTTATTATATTAAAATTTCTTCTGAGGACAACTGTCACGGCAGAATATTAATTTTTCTGTCCTTTTAATTAAAAAAAAAATAATGTTAAATCTTTCCAATTAAATTTCACCTAATTCAATTTGTTTTAGATTTTTAAATAGGTTAGAACGCATTTAATTACCCTTGTTATTTATGCCACAATTATGATTTCATTCAACTTAATACAAATACTTGCAGTAAAGTAAAACAGTTTTAGGGTCTGCGTGTTTAGACATACATTAATACAAGCTATTATTTATAACAAATTAATAAGGTACAATTACCATTATATTATAATACGGTAGTGTTTTCTGTGTGTAAAAAAAAACAAAAACAAAATAATAACACACACACACAATAAAATTACAACAGTGTCGAATGTGATTCTTAGATTCACACGTTTGATTCAATGTGTGTCTTAGATTTTAGCATTTGGCTGTAACCGATTACGAGATGAAGAGGGTTCACGACGATTTAAGAACCCCACGAAAGGTCTAAGGTCTACTACGCACCATGTAACATTGGTAAGAATGGAATGGTTGATGGAAGATCTTAAAAGAAAGGATGAAGCGGGAATGTAACGAGTTCAACACAGACCTGTTTTATTTGTTGTACTGACAAATTCTAAATATCATATTCCACCTGCAAGGAGTTGGAAAGCAAAGTTCACCAACCACTCGAAATTTCCACTTACCCGAATACATTACAAAGCCAAAATGTTGATTAAAAATGCTCACCTACGTACAAGGGGATAAGGGCACGATCACGCCAACCACGTTTTCCTATCTTCGAGAAGGCGGCAGGAAGAGAAAAAGAGAGTTAGGGATACCCATTGGCTAAAAAGGACGGTTTCAGACCAGCAGGCTTTGAACAGTGCCTATGCATACAGAGGACATGTCCATCGGTGTTGCGATCCTGCAGGAAGAGAGCTTTTTAACAAACCTGAACTCATCCAACGATTTCCTTCAGCCTCACTCTGGCTTGTACACTTTTAAAGCTGTTAAACTTTAAAAACAACAGTTTTCGATTTACTGTCATATTCTGTACAGGACCATCCTTATATTATAATATTCTTGGACATCAATTACAGGCCTTGGAACATTTTTAAGTGTGTGTAATAACTAAGCAATATCCATTTCCTTGTCTTATCAGGTATCGCCGCAGATTGGTTTAGAGAACTTCAAAATGGTCACCTTACACTATGCACTATCCCTTACAACACGTAGACTGATATTGGTACATAATAAAAACAAAACATCAGAAAGTGAACCTATAATGTATGAAGAAAATATTCACAAAATAATGACAAGAAGAATAAAAATATTTTTGAATTTTTCGACTACTAGGCTATCCCTTACAACACGTAAAGAGTGATATTGGTACAGAATAAAAACAAAAAATCAGAAAGTGAACCTACAATGTATGAAAATATTTACAAAGAATAACAACAAGAATAAAACTATTGTTTTTGGGGGGAATTTTCGACTACTATTGCGCCCTTACAACACGTAAAAGGTGCTATTGGTGCAGAAGAAAACAAAACATCAGAAAGTGAACGTATTAGAAGAAGGGCTCAGCATTAAAGAGTCGGAACGTTTATAAACAGAGGTTACTTTTCATTAGGGCCGCGTAAAGACGACAAGTGGGAGGTAAATGTCCCTGAAGAGGCCGATGAGCGCCGCCAGAGGTCGCATTAGTGTCAAAGGCTTTCACCGCCTCACCTTTAATTTACCAGTGCAAAGCGGCCTAACAACAAACAACATAAGGGCCCACTCGAGACCCCAGTGACGGTGTCTAATTGATTGGGAAGCTTCCCTCCCTCTTCTAAAGGCTTTGAGGTTAAATAGGTTTGTGAACTAAAGCCATTGGTAAAGTGGCCCAACTCGTAGGCCACAGCCTACTTTATTGTAGGAGGAATTTTCATTGTTCAAAACTGTCTGAATTGCTTGTATTGCAAATAATTTTACAAAGCATCATCACATAAATTATAGGGTACTTTGGTACTATTCCGACGACACTGTGTCTCTATCTACTATTAGGTTATGTAAGTTAGGTAAATACATACGTATGTATTATAAATAGAAAAAGTTAAAGTTTACATTTAAAATCTGAGCTTGAAATTAAGTACTATCTACATAAGGGATTCTCAACTATTTTGAGTCCAAGAATACTTTTTGTGTCTGAAATTTTGACGATCCACTACAGTCAACTTCAATTGCTGGAAGGGCGAGGCGTATTATAAATATAAAAAGTTTAAGTTAACGTTTAAGAGTGCTCATCTCACCTGAGCCTGAAATTAAGTACTGTCTACAGCAGGGGTTCTCAATCTTTTTGAATATATTTCCCCCTTTTTGTGTCTGAAATGTTGACGATCCACGACCTTAAATTTCAATTGGTGGGGGAGAGGCGTTCAACACCACTACATAAATACAGTAGCATGTAAAATACTGTGATTTTATTTTATGGTATAAAATATATTTCAATATTCAATAATATCTAAATTTATTCTTCCCCTAATGAAAAAGTACGATAGTAAACAAAATCAAAATATAACATTAGCGTTAGAAAATATGCGGACGAGCGCGATCTGCGATGACTCGGTCTTCTGTCTGCCTGATCTAACCTGCAGGCTTCTTACTCTTCACGTGTTTATTTTTTTATTTTGAGTTAGTTCAACGTTGTAATAAAAGTTTTTTTGAAGAAGTGTTTCCGTAAGTAACGAGGCAGATCAAACTAAAGAGGAAAGGCAGATCAAACAAAAATTGCAGGAAATACAACGACTCTTATTTGAAGTTTGGGTTCACTTCCCTTGGTGAAGTTACTGGCCGCAGAACAGTGAAATTATCATAAGCTCAAGAATAAACCGTTAATTTTTTTTGACAAAAACTTTTTTCTACGACCCCCAACGACGTCTTTAGCGACCCCCTGGTGTCGCCACCCCTAGGTTTAGACGCCTGATAGAGGGAAGTTTTTCTTTTTCCGCCAGCACTCACAATTTTCAAGGAGTTTTTCTTATCAGGGACCTAGAAAAAGTACATTATCGACAAGAACTGACAATAACCATGATAATTGTGTACATTTAGAATCGGTTCTTGGTTTCTGCCTCCCAAAAGGAAGCGATACCATCGAGAAGGAGACCACTCTGTCTCTATCTACTTTTTGCTATTAGGGTATATAATTAGGTTTAGATTATATTACCATAAATATGTTACTAGTAGTACCATAGTTAAAGATAATCTTCACGAGCGCTGAAATGGTGTGACCTTGAATCTGGGTACTATCTCGAGGGATGTTTTTCTTTTTCTGGCAGAAGTGCGGGACCACTGAAGGTCACACTGGTGACCAAGGGCATTTCACGATCACGTCCCAGATAGTTTTTTCTTGAAACTTCTCTCACATCAGATCACGTTGAATGATCTGAGTTCATGAAAATGCCGATCGGAAATGCCCCTGGCCACCAAGGTGGGGTCCTGCACTTTTGGCAAAAAAGAAAAACAAGAGATATTACCCAAATTCAAGGTCAGATCACGTGAATGATCGTTAAAATGTTGTACTTATAATACTTACGTATGTATTTACATACTTATATAGCCTAGGAAACAAGATTTTTCCGGACATTTGCCATCGTTCAGTGAAACAAGAAAATCAGTAACACTACGTTTCGAGATCTGCTTCTTCAGGTAAATAACTAACCTAACACATAATTACAGACTAGGCTAAAATAAACAAATCATACCAGAGCGTTGTGACACGCCTAAGTCAGGAATCACAACCACCATGTTGTGTGAATTTCACTAACTCTAAAACATGCACTTAATAAAATCCTAAACACAACAGTAATTATTAAAGCGGAACTACAAAATACTGGTCACAATAGGTCTGCATTCGTCGACCAACCACCTACGACTGTAAACGTAGTGTTGCTGAGTCTTTGTTTCACTGAACGATGGCAAATGTGCGGAAAAATCCTGTTTCCTTCACAATCCTTCCATCGTCAAAAATAAACTTGAAACAAAGTGTATAGCCTAATCACAAATAGTAAATAGGGATAGAGTAGTCTACGTGCCGCCGACATTCGTTCCTTTTGGAGGCAGAAAACAATAACCGATCGTCATAGTGAAATGTAGTTTTCACAGTAAGTTAATTAAGTCTTTCTAATAATTTAGTTTTTGGATCTGCGATAGTAAAAACTCTTCCGAAAATATGCCTCTGGATAATACCAAAGTAACAACATCTTAAAACAACTAATTCCCAACTACAAGATCTGGAATTAAAGAACTCACTTGCCAAGTACTCAGTGGATGTCACTTTTAAAACTTTTGATTCGCGTTGATGATGATGTTTCAGCTATAATGTATCATACACTTACACAAACGATACAGTACAGTGTTACAGTCAGAGTGGGTCCCTAGCGGGTACACGATTTACAAAATAGATTTAAAACTGATTGATTAACACGTTTAATAAATTATGAGTAATCTCTACAGTTTGTTATGCAAACACACTCTTGGTTATAAAATACAAACAAAAACAATCGCCTCCGAACACGTGTTAAGTGTTGAATATTGTCTATAAATCGATTGTGTTGAGTGACGAAATGCCCATAGACTTAAATTGTATAACACCTTGTTACTGTTTGGATAGCTTTAAAAAAGTCCCAGTATTTCATAGAGGAATGAATAAGAAAACTTACATCCAGAATGTTTTCCGTAAATAGTAGAATTAATATTTATAAACTGAGATATTTTAATTCGGTCTGCGTCAAACTTGTAGAGCAAATACAATGACGGATTAGTTTTTTTAGACTTTGATTACCGAACAAATATTTGAATATTTAAAATATTTTTAAAAATTATCCAACAAGGCTAATCATATGATTACAAAAGTTTTCAAGCACGAAAATCAGATAAAATGTTGAATATAAGATTATTTATGCCTAGTTGTATGTTGATTTATATCCGCACACGTAAAAGAAACATTGCATACAAAAGTTTTACGTTTTTACACCAACTCCGAAAATCGAATGAAAACGTCTGCACGACTTTAAATGCATGATTGCAATTTTTCAATGCTCGTAAAATTTAATTACATTTTGTATCTAATTAACACGTTTAAATCTAGCGTACGTGTGGAGGTAAGGGTGGATTCAATTCAAATGAAGAGTTTAGCTCCAGTTCACCCTCCACTTAGTGCAGTGTCTGAAGTCTGATGCTTACAAAAACTTGACTCCTGGAATCTGCAGTCATGTCAGTCTGAATAAAAAAAATATTACACTTAATTTTGGAATCTAGGTGTTCCTGATGGCAAAACCATGAATAAGTTTAATTTGAACTCATTTGTCGCCGAAATTCTTTTGGATATCTTCAGCCATGATTTCAGATTCCAGGAGTTAAGTATGTGACAGCGTCAGACTTACGTGAATCACTTGAATATAATGTTTTATTCCCTTTTATTATACCCAAAGAACTTTTCAGTAAAAATTAGATTAATAGATTACAGTAGTTGCATCTCTAATCACGTCATGTTCAATCATCCTGGTAATAGTAAAGTGATACTGGAGTAGGCAACAGTCGTCTTCATCCTAAAATTTTGATAACTCGGCAATCCAAACAAAGCGCAATCACTCCACTGTAAAAGACGGTACACGAGTAGTTCTCCGAAACAGGAAACTTAGCATCGAATATAGTGTCTAGCGAAGTAAATACTGAAATATTAAAACCCTAAAAGACGAAAAATCAAAGTCGACGTCACGCGCAAAATTTGCCCAGTCATTACAGATTTCCCGCCTAACCGTGACGTTGTACGGTGAATGTAATGGCTTGTAACAAGCAATGGTGAGATTCACTGGCCGTGAAAACTGCACCGGTCCTATTAAACGACCTTGTGGTAGTCCATACCCCTACTATCGATGTTACAATCTTAAGAGGCATGCGTGTGAACGGTTAACGTAATGGCTTGTAACAGGCAAGGCTGAGATTCACCGGACATGGAAAATGCACCGGTCCTATTAAACCTTGTGGTAGTCCACACTCCTACTAAAAATGTTACAATCTTGAGAGACATGCGTGTGAACGGAACGACCTTGTGGTAGTCCATACCCCTAATATCGATGTTACAATCTTAAGAGGCATGAGTGTGAACGGTTAACGTAATGGCTTGTAACAGGCAAGGCTGAGATTCACTGGCCATGGAAAATGCACCGGTCCTATTAAACCTTGTGGTAGTCCACACTCCTACTATCAATGTTACAATCTTGAGAGGCATGCGTGTGAACGGAACGACCTTGTGGTAGTCCATACCCCTACTATCGATGTTACAATCTTAAGAGGCATGCGTGTGAACGGTTAACGTAATGGCTTGTGACAGGCAAGGCTGAGATTCACTGGCCATGAAAATTGCACCGGTTATATTAAACGACCTTGTGGTAGTCCACACCCCTACTATCAATGTTACCATCTCATTAGAAAGGCTTGCGAATGATAGGTTAATGCAATTGTGATTGTCAGGTAAATATAGCTTAGTTTCTTTTTGAGATTATCAGTTAACTAACAACCTTCATCTACAATCCATACAATAAATTTTGGTGACCAATCTTACAATTTTGTATGAGGTTCCAACCACGGGGGTTCTGGCAAGATATTATTAACAATTCCAATTCCGACAGCAAATTAAATGTTTTTCCGACGCAAAGATGAAATGAAGCCTTTATAAGAGTTGTTGTGGGTGCCAGATGTTACAAGAAAACCAATTCTAATATGGCCCACAGTATCATCACACAATATTTCCAAAATACCACCTCCTGTATTACATCACTACAGCCTTAATAATACACCGTCAAGTAAACCCCATAGGCCAACCCCTTCAAAAAAAAAGAAAAGAAATTTGGCTTTAATATTGTTTATCTTAATGTACGATAGTTCCTTCAGTTGATATGTAATACTTGTAAAATACATATCTTAAGTACCTTTGTAGCAGAGAAAATTTACGTATTTGGAGAAAATAAAATAAAACAAAACCTTCAACAGAAAAGAAACAAAAAAAAAAAACATTTCATTTTTGTTTGTCACAAATAATATTTTTACTGGTACAACAACTACGTTTGCAACAACAAACACCACATTCCATATACGATTTTATTCAAAATAACGAACAGATTAAAAAAGGGTTTATACTAATTTTACTAATATATTAAGACAAAATAAATGTATGTATGTAAAAAGTGATTTTCCAACAAAACAATTAACTGAAAATTGTACTGTTGGAGTAAAGGATCGCCAGCCTGTAAAAGTTGTAAATTAAAAAACCTACGGTGAATAAATAAACTAATTAATTAACGTGGTGTGCAGTATCAAAGAGAAATGTAAAATGTTCCAACTTCAACTTATCTCCAGCTGTTGTTGCGGGAAAAATATTTAAAAACTGAGTGTACTTATTAAAATGTTTAATCATCTACTCATACGAAAACGCCATCCCTTGATTTTTGAACAGCTGAGAACTAGTAATTTCCTTTGGGTATTTGATAATACCATCTGGAAATATTTTGGATGTTTTCAAAATTAACCCCCTAATTACTTTAAAATTAAAGGAATTGGCGAAACAGCATTAACGATATAGAGAATTGATGAAAAAAATGAACGATATCGAGAAACCATTCATAATCAGACTAAAATAAGTGATGTTTGAATAAAGTTAAAATTATAACTTTACTTCTTGTAACGTGTCTATAGTAGGGTTATCTTCTATAAACCAATTACAACTATTTTTGTTTTAGTATAAGAGCGATCAATTGTGTTCTGAACTAATAACCCTTTATTCTAAGAATGCACAAGTTCCAATGGAATTCAATAATTAAACTCAGTATAAAATTAACTGTAATTCTAATAAAAATATGAAATCAATAATGCAGCAACGCCAAGCTATCTTTCTTTTACTTTGAATTTATTCTCAATTAAATCTTATTTATAACCCATCAAAAGTTCACAAGTCCAGTCTTAAAATTAACAATCAATCAATCATTCAATAATTGTGTCCTTCAAGTTCTCAGTGCTAATTTTTTTTAACACAAACTCAAAATAAAAATCTTCATTAAACTTCAAAATAAAATAATCTTCTTCAAATATAAAATGAAACAAATAATAAAATAATACTTCTTCTCAAAATAAAAATTAAACAAATTAAGATAATATTAATATTTAATATATGAACAAAGACAATGTCCAACCAGTTAAACTCAAAATTGTATCAATTTCAAACTACTTATTTTCTCTAAATTTCCAATTTACAAATTATTGAATTATCCGCTTGGCTTTGAAGGTTAAATTTAGGAACTTGTTAAAATATCTATAGAATCTCAGAACATTAAATGAATTTTCTTTTTTAGTAGGCTATTCCTGATTAAACCAAATTGAACAGGAAAATATCATCAAGTAATTTTCTATTTCAATATTAAATTCTAACTTTCACAGTACCTCACACATCTGCTGAAGACTTCACCAAGTAACCAAAAAGACTATTATAGATTAATTAATTTAAACTTGAGACTTTAAATTTTGAAAAGAAATTTTAATCTTAAACTCAACCTTCTTCCCGAAAAATCAATACGGCAAGAGTAGGCTATCACTTCTACACGTACTTCTCTCTCTGAGCACACAGCAAAGAAATCCCCGAAAAACGTGGTTGAAGCCACCGGAAGGATCTAGAAGTCCCTCCCACCATCTAATCAACCTATCATTGGCCAATCAAAATTGAGCAAACACAATGTCTGAACTGGATGGTACCTATCCAACCCAGACCTGTAACCTATGCTCAATACCTAGATACAAAAGGAAGCTTCTAGCATTCCTCGAACCCGAATTGACAAGAAATTCGGCACTGCTGGAAGGCTCACAATCTTACAATTCACTTATTATATTAATTTACAATTCTCTTAATAAAAATATAAAGATTCCTCTAAATAATTAAATAAATATAGGAAGCATCCTATACTTCTTTAACAGTGTAGACTAAACATGGCCCAGTTGAGAGGTATCAGTTGTTGGGTGCTCCCGGCTTGTGTAAGCGTATCTTTAAAGTGGCCGTCCTCGCTTATGCGTTGACAGATTTCGTTGGAAAAAGTACCGTTGGAATTGGTATAAAAATGACTAAATATTTGGTACCCTATGCATTTTTATAACTATACCGGTTTTTTGTTACTTGACTTTCAAAATTTTAAACATACGCCATTTTGAAACGGATAAAAGGATTTTGTTAATATTTTATTTTCAAAAAAGGTCTACCAAAGGTTGATACAACTCTCAAGTTTCATAACTTTATCTTAACTAGTTCAATATATATATATTTTATAAAAAACACATAAAGACAGATAGACGAAAAAATACAGTTTTTAGGACACGTACCTTCAAATGAACTTTATTGCTCATTTTTATGTGTGGAACTAAATCCCAAAGTATTCGAACACTTTTACTGACCACCCTGTATAGCAACTACTGTCATATTAGAATCTAGTAAAGCGTTTATATCGTCGAATTTCACAAGGGTATACATTAACAAAGTAGTTTGTAGGTGAGCATTTCGTAGAATGTCACCACTTAATTTAGGAATGCCGTATGATGTCCCTGTTGTACTGTGGGAGAATGTGGCAAATCCGTGGATTTTGGGTAATGGTCAAAGTCTTTGGGATTTTGCTGAAATAATGTCATGTTCAAATCACCGGATTTCAAGAAACAGCAGTACGTACAGTTCCGCAACTGCAACACAGGGTACGCAAGTGAGTACGCCACACCACGTGTCGCGTAACAGGTTACGCTAAACTGAATGCAAAATTCCAAATCTACATAGCTCATTTCATTTTCTCGTTGTCCTGGGAACAAGGAGTAAACACACTAACATACAGAAAATAAATGTTTAAATCCTTCCAGTACACCGGAGAGAAGCAGTGGACAAATAAAAGTTCCGTTATGCAAGTGAGGGTACTACAAGGTAAGAATGCGCTGAAGTCATACTGTTGTCACCGACTTTTAAAACAGACTATTGCATCTTCATTTTACTCTATGAAAAAAAGTGCCAGTTGTTAAAATCTCATTTGACTGTACACAGTTTGTTTTAAAATGTCTTTACTCCGCTACTATCTTGTTTGTTTCCATCACGGTTACTCATAAGATCAATGTAAAATTATTAACACTAACGCTCAGACAAATCCCAGGGAGTGACATGCACCATCGTCGAACTAAGTGTTCCTCACATATAAATGAAGCTTCAGGCACAATTTAAAGTCTATGGGTCAGTTAGTTTTCGAAATTTCGTAACGGATAGATAGACAGACAAATGAAATCTTTCCAGCCCCACGAGTGAGAGACTTCGCTAAAGCTCAGCCAATGACTGTTTCCATACATTACCGTACAATTACTGAAAAGATACCCAGCTATGCAGAAGCTAGAATGTGGAATGTCCTGCTCTCAAATCATTTAAGATACACAGCGATTCGAACTGGATTTTGGCCATCCAATCTAATCTTTAGAGGAGTTCTTCGAATTGAGATCTATCTGATTACTGTTAATCTAAACTGTTTCTCTGCTCTATTTTATTAATGTAGAACGTTGTCTTTATTAAAGTGTAATTGTGATTCTTAACTTTTTCACAACTTTTACGTCAAGATCTATGTTTTGCACTTTTTAGATTATTTTACAACGTAATTTTCTGTAACTGCATTGAACTATTGATGATTTTGCAAGTCCAGCTCTAATCAATTACTGTTTCCATACATTACCGTACAATTACTGAAAAGATACCCAGCTATGCAGAAGCTAGAATGTAGAATTGTAGAATGTAGAAGCTAGGATGTAAGAATTACTGCTCTCAAATCAGTTCTTTCCATGTATTAACCGTACAATTACTGAAAAGATACCCAGCTATGCAGAAGCTAGAATGTAGAATTGTAGAATGTAGAAGCTAGGATGTAAGAATTACTGCTCTCAAATCAGTTCTTTCCATGTATTACCGTACAATACTGAAAAGATACCCAGCTATGCAGAAGCTAGAATGTAGAAATTGTAGAATGTAGAAGCTAGGATGTAAGAATTACTGCTCTCAAATCAGTTCTTTCCATGTATTACCGTACAATTACTGAAAAGATACCCAGCTATGCAGAAGCTAGAATGTAGAATTGTAGAATGTAGAAGCTAGGATGTAAGAATTACAGCTCTCAAATCAGTTCTTTCCATGTATTACCGTACAATTACTGAAAAGACACCCAGCTATGCAGAAGCTAGAATGTGGAACGTCCTGCTCTCAAATCATTTAAGATACACAGCGATTCGAACTGGATTTTGGCCATCCAATCTAATCTTTAGAGGAGAGTTCTTCGAATTGAGATCTATCTGATTACTATTAATCTAAACTGTTTCTCTTCTCTATTTTATTACTGTAGAACGTTGTCTTTATTAAAAAATGTAATTGTGATTCTTAACTTTTTCACAACTTTTATGTAAAGATCTATGTTTTATACTTTTTAGATTATTTTACAACGTAATTGTCTGTAACTGCATTGAACTATTGATTGATTTTTGCAAGTCCAGCTCTAATCAATTACTGTTCCATACATTACCGTACAATTACTGAAACGATACCCAGCTATGCAGAAGCTAGAATGTAGAATTGTAGAATGTAGAAGCTAGGATGTAAGAATACTGCTCTCAAATCAGTTCTTTCCATGTATTACCGTACAATTACTGAAAAGACAACCCAGCTATGCAGAAGCTAGAAAGTAGAGAATTGTAGAAATGTAAGAAGCTAGGATGTAAGAATTACTGCTCTCAAATCAGTTCTTTCCATGTATTACCGTACAATTACTGAAAAGATACCCAGCTATGCAGAAGCTAGAATGTAGAGAATTGTAGAATGTAGAAGCTAGGATGTAAGAATTACTGCTCTCAAATCAGTTTCTTTCCATGTATTACCGTACAATTACTGAAAAGATACCCAGCTATGCAGAAGCTAGAATGTAGAATTGTAGAATGTAGAAGCTAGGATGTAAGAATTACAGCTCTCAAATCAGTTCTTTCCATGTATTACCGTACAATTACTGAAAAGACACCCAGCTATGCAGAAGCTAGAATGTGGAACGTCCTGCCTCTCAAATCATTTAAGATACACAGCGATTCGAACTGGATTTTGGCCATCCCAATCTAATCTTTAGAGGAGTTCGAATTGAGATCTATCTGATTACTATTAATCTAAAACTGTTTCTCTTCTCTATTTTATTACTGTAGAACGTTGTCTTTATTTAAAAAATGTAATTGTGAATTCTTAACTTTTTCACAACTTTTATGTAAAGATCTATGTTTTATACTTTTTTTAGATTATTTTACAACGTAATTGTCTGTAACTGCATTGAACTATTGATGATTTTGCAAGTCCAGCTCTAATCAATTACTGTTTCCATACATTACCGTACAATTACTGAAAACGATACCCAGCTATGCAGAAGCTAGAATGTAGAATTGTAGAATGTAGAAGCTAGGATGTAAGAATTACTGCTCTCAAATCAGTTCTTTCCATGTATTACCGTACAATTACTGAAAAGACACCCAGCTATGCAGAAGCTAGAATGTAGAATTGTAGAATGTAGAAGCTAGGATGTAAGAATTACTGCTCTCAAAATAGTTCTTCTCCATGTATTTACCGTACAATTACTGAAAAGATACCCAGCTATGCAGAAGCTATGTAGAATTGTAGAATGTAGAAGCTAGGATGTAAGAATTACAGCTCTCAAATCAGTTCTTTCCATGTATTACCGTACAATTACTGAAAAGATACCCAGCTATGCAGAAGCTAGAATGTAGAATTGTAGAATGTAGAAGCTAGGATGTAAGAATGTACTGCTCTCAAATCAGTTCTTTCCATGATTACCGTACAATTACTGAAAAGACACCCAGCTATGCAGAAGCTAGAATGTGGAATGTCCTGCTTTCAAATCAGTTCAGATTCTAACTGGATTTTGGCCATCCAATCTAATCTTTAGAGGAGTTCTTCGAATTGAGATCTATCTGATTACTGTTAATCTAAACTGTTTCTCTTCTCTATTTTATTAATGTAGAACGTTGTCTTTATTAAAATGTAATTGTGATTCTTGACTCTTTTCACAATTTTTACGCCAAGATCTATATTTGTATTTTTTAGATTGTTTTGAACCGTATCCACCTTTAATTTAATTCATCTATTGATGATAATGCAATTACAGCTCAAAGTTCGCATCCGAACTCTACACTCTGACAGTAGTTTCACAGGCTTAAATCCAGTTCCAATAAGACCAAAGAGCTCGCTGAATCTGCCTCTTGTTTAATTTTGTTTGGTCAAAGAACTCGGAGAGAGATGGGAACAACTTCGCTGTCTAAATGAATAAAGGTTCTGGGGAGGCCCCGCACGGTGAATGGGGCAGATAATACAGCCTGCATTATATTGAAAACTGATCATCTTCAATTTATTCCGAAAGGATTATAACTGGATCAAAAGAAGATGGTGATTCGAGTATCAAAGGAATCGGCTCCATTGATCACTGCGTTCAATTTGGCGTCAGATTGCTGTTTTCAAACAAGCCCAGTATGAAAGAGACATATTCATTATTTGGTAGTGAATGAATGGCGTCATTCATGAGATGTAATATCCGAAGTCGTAATTCGGCCAAGATTAACAAATTTAGGTAAGATAGTAATGACCACGTCCGATACTATACGGAGTGAGTTATTACTATTATTTATGGCATTTATATTTCCAATTCTATAAATCTATATATATATATATATTATAACAAAATCGGGTTAGTTACCCCATTTATAACTAAAAAATGGCTGCACCGATTATAATGATGTATAATTTAGTGAATTCATTCTCGCCTAGAATATCAGAATAACTATTAAAATATCGTAAAAGTTTACGGAAAAAACATTAGGTGAATACAAAAAGAAAAAAAAATTGTATATAATACATTGAAAGAGCATGTTAAATGTTATCAACTGTTGTTCTGTAGAAATATTGTTTTATGACAGCATAACCATATGTTTAATTAATTTGTTTACATTATTGTGTCTTGAAAGCATAGAGTAAGCTTGATAGTACACACTTTCTACAACCACTGACCTCCTCCGTAGACTCATGGTTATAGTCTCGGCTCTAACCGAGAGCTCACGGGTTCAAATCCCGGGGAGGTCCAATCATGTAATTTGACAATGAAAACCAGTGCACTTCGAACCGGTATAGCTCACGCTGTGGCTTAAATGAGATAAAAACAACCATTGTTGAGCACAGAGTAAAAATATCCCGATAAAACAATTAAGTTTTGAGTAAAAGTATTCTTTTAACAGTAAATTTTAGTAAATAATAAGTATGTAATGTTTGGTCAGTACTGTAATGCAGATATCAGAGACAAAGTTACTAACATTTACTATAAATTTAAAGACTGTTATAAAAACCAACTTAGTTGTCTTTTGACAGAAGTAGGCTTCTCAGACCTGTATACATATGTACTATTTCCTTCATCAAAGAACAAGAAAAATCGAATAAGGCACACAAAAAATACTAAAACCATAATAAATTACAATGGTCATAAATATACACGGTTTTATATATTTTCTTGATCATAGCAACAAGGCACAAACAAAATTGGCGTCGGAAATATAAGTAACTAGATGTAGAATTGTTCATACTTACTTACTTGATACTTGATGTCCTCGTCTTTGACTGATAAAACCAGATAGACTGTGTCAATTTTGTTTAAAAACTGTTTGCAATTTGTTCAGAACAATTTTGTCAAGTATTTAAAACTATATACACTATTTACAAAGGTTTATGGTGGCAGGACTAGAACAGTGGGTCATCTTCAAGTTCCTTGAGAGCATAGATAGGCATACACGTGTGACGTCTTAGAAATTGAGTGCGAAACCATTCGTAATCGCTAAAAATAAATGCTTCAGATGCGTGTGTACATTGTGATCAGTTGTTTATAGTCGACAAGGCACCTGAATTATTGAGTTTTCCTTCCAACGTGTTAAAAATTCTTTGTTTGAAGGTTTTTTTTACGATGGAAGGATTGTGAAGGAAACAGGATTTTTCCGGACATTTGCCATCGTTCTGTGAAACAATAAATCAGTAACACTACGTTTCGAGATCTGCAATCTGATCTCTTCTTCAGGCAATAGCTAACCTAATTAGATGAGATTGCAGATTTCGTAACGTAGTGTTACTGATTTATAGTTACTGTGTTAAAAACTGTTTTTATAAAAAAGCTTTTATTGGATTTCTTTTTACCTGTTATACTAATTTCATTACGTACACGCCAAAGGCAATCAAGTTTTAAATGCAATAAATTGGTTAAAATAAAATCACAGTATTCCATCGAGAGTCAGAAAGCCACCTCTGGAACATGTTTAGGTAAAGGTGTCACCGGCGATACGACTATTCAAGTTGTTAATATCCAAAGAGAAGTTGGTCCACAACGTTACGTTCATAGTAATCTCAAAGTGCCTGAGAGATAATTACTGTACTTTGCCTTAATTAAGCCCGTTTAAATATTAACGTTCAGGGTTGTGTAAGTTCATATAACTGTTAACTAAATAACTACAGAGTGTACAGGAAGTTTACGAACTCCCCAGTAATATTTTGGGAATTTGCTCTTCGTATCAAGACAAACAAAAAATGTAATAAAAACACATATCAGGACTTAGTTTACCATCTGTATGTATGAATTTTTTAGCTTTTGCTATTTATTTTAAAAAACGGTAAATATAAAAATGTCAAAAATTGACACAAGTATTTTTCCTGCAGTTTCAAATCAAGAAAAGAAAACAATATTTTATTATCATACCACGTTTCAAGATGGCGGACAGTTGAACTTTTAAAATTTTAATGCTGTACTACCTAATCACATTTAGCAAGTATTTAAAAAGTAATACAACATTATTAATTCAATTACAAACATTTTGACAACTAGACCATAAACACAGCTATGGTGGGAAGGGTTGATTCAATTTGAATGCTGAGTTTAGCTCCAGTTCACCTTCCTCTTAGTGCACTTCAATTGTGCACCTGATGAGACAATACGATTACACTACATTCTGTAGTCTAGGTGTCTCTGACAACAAAACGACGCAGCCACTAACTTTTTTTGAATCCCTTCAGACGAACGTGACTCCAAACTCGAAGAGTCAAATCTGTTAAGAGCGGAAGAAAGGTGAACTGGAACTAAACCCAATATTCACATTGGACCATACACATCGGTCGTTAAATAATGGATGTATAAGCGTTTAACTGTTGTAATGAACAGCCAATGGTGCCACAATCATGTCAACAATGGCAATTAAAATAGTTAAAAGATTACATCTACGTTATCTATTAACAGATTTGTATGTTTTAGGCATCACACTGTTTGTAATTAAATTAGTCGACTTTTATTCTTCCCAGATTCACCATGTTATGAACCTTAAAAATTTCAACCCTGAAATAAAATACTAAATCTCACAGCCACATACAGATAGACGGTAAACTAAGCGTTTCTGATCCATGTCTATGTTACATGTTTTTGCCTCAACCCGAAGAAAGAATGTTTAAAAAACGTCTGTCGGGAATTGCCGGAAGATTCGTAAAAACCCTGTAATATACATGTTTAGAAACATGTAAAAACCCTGTGTTTTACAAATTTAGAAACATGTAAAAACCCTGTATTTTACATGTTTAGAAACATGTGAAAACCCTGTATTTTAAATGTTTAAAATCATGTAAAAACCCTGTATTTTAAATTTTTAGAAACAAACGGAATCGAAGGGAGTAGAAACATAAACATGGAAGAAATGATAAGGCGGTGATGACAGACAGACCCATATTTCATTCCCCCGTCTTCCCCACAAGGGTAGATGTTGACGGATTACCTGACCTTGTCCCTGCGGTTTAGGTGCTAAATTCCATTTACTAAAGTTCGTGAGGGTGAGATGGAAAACCCCAGTCGAGTTACCCTTTAAGGAAAATGAATACCTTGAAGTGTAATCATCGTAATATTAGTGTGCATTCTAGTGTATTTTTAGTTATTTTTAGCGGTGACTAAGTATCCTAGCAACACTTAATTACACGTACTTCCATCTCAGACAATTAACTCTAAAACTCTTAATAAAAACCGTCTATATCTAAAAATACGGTTGAATGGTTGGGTTCCTGATTCATACGTTACTCCACAAACTAAACGGTTCTTACTCATAAAAAATGGACCCCCAAAACAAGCATAGCCTTTGATCTCCTAAATTGTCCCTTACTTTATAAAGGTCTTTTTTGTTTATTAAACAATTAATTTACGTTAAACATAATTCGAGCCCGGCACGAAATTAATAAAAGCGTTGTATTTCGAGGTACAGTAGTTCAGGTTCTTGACAATGTATGTACGTACCTACATTGATTTCTACAAGTTATTTTATTTTATGATTGATTTTAAAGTATTTGAACTCTTGTATACACGAGTATTGTACATTATTGGAAGACAAAATAAATACACTTCTCCTTTTCAGGAACATAGATAGCTAGGAAATATTTTGGGAGGGAGGGGTAAGAAGACTGATATTTCCCCGTAGTGGACAGTAAGCAAGGCAAATACAGTCAACCACTCATTCCCCATTTTGCTCTTTAAAAAGTCCTTGATCCGTTTCAATGATGAAAACGATATTTCAGCAGTACATGCCAGCAGTACTGAATTATTTACATAATAATAATAATAATAATCGTTTGCTAAAAAAGTAATTGAAAAAAACAATTCGAGGGGGGTTCAGACCCCTTGAACCCCCTCGCTAGCTACGTCCTTGTAGGGATACAGAGTCGGAGAGAGCCCCCTCTTTATTATTAAATTAAAGATAACCGACAACTAACGACCCTCGATTACCGGCAGTTGAACAACGATTGTGCTCAACGATAGCCACATCACTTCGAAGCCGCAACGATTATCTCGTTTCGTATCGTGCTGCAGCCAGAAATGGCACGGCCGCCACAATAGAAGTACGCTTGTCGGAATGTAATGGAAGCAAAGCGGTGAGTCAACAGCTGTTAGGAAACCGCCGGTCATCCTGGTGAAAAGAGAAGGTCCTTGAAGAGTCTGACGGTGCGGTGTTGTTAACCTTTACTGGTCGTGTCGCTGGTGATGGGTGGGGACCGATCTTCGGGGACGGTGGGGGGTTTAATGGCTGAAAAGTACCATAGAAAATAAACCTTTAATAAATTAGGAGCGACTTTGTGGACCGAAGAATGTAATCATCGATACCTAATATTCGCATCTCAAATCTTAGACTATCAATCGATAAAAAAGTATCTATAGTCCTCAATAACAATCATGTTTTAAATTAAAACATGAATTTAATATTTACAGTGATGAAACAAATCATTCTAACCAAAATTAGGAAAACTGAAGACGACCATATTTGCTCCTCTCACAGTTACAGTTGTTTCTTTCCCACAAATTTCACATAATGGATTTTTCGGTACGAGTCCAACATGTTGAAGCCACGTAAAACATGTCTTATCATCTTTCAAAGTAATGTCGTGTAGTTTTCTAAAATTGACTGCCAATTTTAATAATCAAATGTTACTTATGTAAAATTGAAATATTACCTTACGTGTATTATTTGAAAGTGTTTACAGCTGTTGATATAGATTATTTAAGTTAATTGTTCAAAATAATTAATCAGTATCGATTGATTATATCGGTGGTTATGATTGAGTAATATCGTTTGCCAATTTCGATATAAAAAACCGGATCCACTTATCGTACCCTAGCCGAACGCCTATCGATACTATTATATTTTTTGCTACTACTTTAATTTTATTTAACCTGTAAACTATACGACTTGTTCACCAAAGAGCGAATTGTAGCTACAGCAGAAGGAAAGGGTAGATACATCAATCAAACTCCAAGAAGCGTGAAATTGTACCTTTAATCCTTCACATGTATCCTTTTCGATAAACCATCTAGCTGTAAGTACGATCGATTGTGTGTATTTGAAGTTCGACGCCATAACGTTATCGTTAATGCTGCTGTAACGTTATCGCTAATATCGTATAAATATACAACTATTCTCGTATTATTGTCTCCTGTGTTTATTGCTAAATAGTGTTGTGTAGCGGTCACAACGGTTATCGCAAGATAACCCGATGAAGCAACGTCGAGCGTGGCTGCTGCTTGGATGGGTGACCGCTGAGCGACCCTGTCCTTGCAAGCAGCCCGCCTGCTCGGCCGTTGGTGGTGGTTCGGAAGTCACCTTTAAGCCGTTGGTCCTCCACCTTGTGTTAGAGCTTAGAGAGGGCTTCTTATCCGTAACGTTGCCTAGTAAAATAAGAGATCTTACTTTACTGTTGTAAGGTTTTATCGACTGGCACACATTTAAATGAATAATACCTTTTTTTATTTCGTAATAATTATCTGGCGACAATCTTTTTTATTTCGACAATTCTAATAACCTTGAATTGCAGTACGTTTTGTGGTATACGGACAAGAAATCTTGAGCGTAACCTATTATATTGATTAAATGTGTGGTTAACTAGGCAATACAAAGTGCATAGCA
Source organism: Homalodisca vitripennis (assembly GCF_021130785.1). Taxonomy (NCBI): domain Eukaryota; kingdom Metazoa; phylum Arthropoda; class Insecta; order Hemiptera; family Cicadellidae; genus Homalodisca; species Homalodisca vitripennis. The sequence continues at coordinate 130,883,490 of NC_060213.1, forward strand.
TTATAAAATTACTCGTATAATTCTCCATTGACCCGATTGTCTTTATTGGCTGAGCGCTAGCGAGGCCTATCACTCGTGGGACTGGAAACATTTTATATTTGTACATCTGTCTGTATTCTGTTCTCACAATACCTCGAAAAGGAACTGACCTATATGCTTAAAATTGTGCATGAAGATAATTTTTTTTATCTCTTTTAAGCCTCAGCTTCTGCTATGTAGGCTGCGATGTTCACTGGTTTATTATTATTTTTTTCAAAGTACACAGTTTCGTGTCTATACATGATTGGCCCTCCCCGGGATTTGAACCCGTGATCTCTCAGTTAGAGAGCCGAGACTATAACCATTAGTCTACGGAGGAGGACAAGATACATTTCTACATCGGGAACAATGAGGTCGGTGGTGCATGTCACTCCATAGGATTTGGCTGAGCGACTATATTACTTTGCTCTCATGGGTAACCATGATGGCAACAAAAAATAACAGAATAAACAAATTTGTAAACAAACTCAATACACCCATAAGAGATTCAAACATGAGACATATGAACACATGTAGCCTAACTATCCCAACACATACATCATTTTTAGCGACCTTTATTATACATATAAACACTGATATAAAAACCCAATTTATATATATTCACTAGCAGTTGCCCGCCGTTTCGCACGCAATTTCCTATTGAAAAACAGTACACTATATTCACGTATTCTTTTTCTATCACATTCTAAACATGCCTGAGATAATTGATAGGCGTTCCTTCGTGAGCCTCTTGGGCGCATTATGAATGTATGTACCGTATTTCCTGCCTCTATCTTTCGTGGTTTTTGCTAGGTGTTGATAAGTTATTCAGTACAGTTAATTTAGGTGAACTAATTAGGTTATAAAGCATCAAATTCGCTCTGTTAAAATTAATTTTCTGTCTACGATACTTCCAGTATTATTGTGGAGTTTGCCTTGTACTCAGATGAAGAAAATGTATCAACGAAATCCAATTTCGATCATAAAGCGTCTTCTTTCGGCTCTTTTCATTTACCTTAGATCTAACCAAATTCGATTACCTTATGTGCAAACATTCACGGCTTTGTACAATGTGGTGGATTTTATAACGGCGCGTTTAATATTATTTTAACGTATAACGTCTCCTATGCAATCTGCATTACACTACTGATCAAGCACTTTACAATAAAAATTTTAAATGTAAACAAATGTTTCTGCCTCTTTGATGAACTTCAGCTGAAAGTATTAACAGCTGTTATGTATCAGTTCGCTTTGTATTACGTGTCGTAGCGCAGTCTGTCAGATCCAATATAAAAGACTCCAACATCAACAACAATTTAATTATTTATAATTAAAAATTTAACTAAATAAACTATTTAAATTGGACCAGTCTCGAATCCCCTTCAACACACACACAGAATTTCGTCAAAATCGGTCCGGTCATTTAGAGTTCAGTCACATACAACACAAGAAATTATATATATATATATATATATATATATATAAAGATATGAACAAAACTCTAGATGCATGTATCATGTGGTAAATCTTTGCACAAAATTTACTTCTGCAACAATGAGGTGCGTCATTTTCGTGTCAACTTCCTTTTCGTATGATTGTTGTTCTGCAAACCTGTCCGCAGGGCAACTTGAAAATGAAATGAGCTACAGATTTGAAATTCTGCATTCAACCTGAGCTAAGTCTGTTACGCGACACGTGGTGTAACGTACTCCTAAATTTTTAATTTACGGAGAGGAAAAAATTCTCCCCTTATTTACATTAAATTTGTATGAGGCTTATCTCAGGAATATAATTTAGCAAGTGGGATATGCGCGGTACAGTTTGCGGCAACGAGAATTACGCTGAATCCATTTAATTAATAAACAAAGAGCCTTCCGGCTCAGTCAGCGATAGCAGTAGATTTTGTGACAACATAAATATTATTAATTTATTTCCATGGGTTTTACGAGTACTCAAACAGTGTTCAAGACAACAAGCGTAGAACATTTTTTTATTTTTGTTTAGGTTAATAAATAACCTGTTAAAAATCGGACGGCTATTTTCGTATATTGAAACGAAATGGCGTACCACGCTGATCAAAGAGCTCAGAAGAGTTATTTATAAGATAAATTGTCGTAACAAGGTTAAACTTGTTTGGGTTTTTTTGGTGTAGTTGTTGTTTTCACAAGCCGCTTAATACATATATACTTTTGAACACGGATAGTATTGGACTCTGAGTGTCATTTTCGGTGTAGTTTTGCAGATATTTGCTAGCATAGGACAGTTGCAACAGGCATATTTTGTATACGAAATCTACGTAAGAGAGTTTATTGTAAGTAGAACATTACAAAGAATAATTACGAGGACCGCTTTTCCTAGCTGTTAATTAAAATCGGAAATTTATTAGCGTGGCACTAATTAACAATCCACTAATTCAAACCGGTTACAGCCAAAAAGGTTGTATAGTTTCAAGTGGATTCTGGACCATAATGGTTTCGCTGATTGTTTCATCCCTTCGCCGTTCGAGACTCTCGAGCACCTGTGCAAAATAGGGGTGATTCCTTCATAGCCTACTTGTAGCATCGAACCCACCCCCCCCTGACCACAAGAGACCCGGCTCCACCAGTCCCAGTCCTGGTTATTATTCGCGCGAGTGAACTGTTCTCTCGTACGAATAAACCCATCTCTACAAATGTGCTCTAAATCGATCGACAAAAGCGAAAGTAAAGGGAAAAAGCGAGTTCAGCGTTCCTTTTGACCGTAAAACAACTCTTTGTGCACAAACGGAAACGAAACCCGAGACGCCAATTTGATCCTTCCTTTTACATAATTTGGCATGAATGCCGCTCTGAGTGTAATGCACGGTGAGATATTTTCCAGAGTTCTGGCATTCGCTATTACGTTTCTTCCGTCTAAATAATTCCCAGTGTTACTCATAAAGGGCACAGGAACATTTTAAACGTTAGAAAACTAATGCGTGGGTAGTATCTGGGAATAACAAATTAAAATAAAGACATAAGAGCTTAATTCCTTGTACGGCCTCTCCGCAATAGAAATGTGTGGAACCCACAGTTCGTATATGAGATAAATTATCAACAAACTACAAAACTCCACAATGCTGAAGATATATCTTAATTATCTATTAAAGATTCTCCCGTGGGTTTACCCATATTACAAATTATTAAGAAAATGTTTACCGTAACATTTCCACAACCTTGCATTGGAGAAGATGAGTATGCTTGGAGTCCAGTACTTGACTACTGAATCGGCAACTTCAACTTAATGCCTTTTACGAAGCAGTCAGGAGTACTCCCGTCGTATCTATCAGAGTAATTTTTTTAGTAGAGACCGATCCCCTTTTAAGCCTTATTCTGTCCGTCCTCATGGGCCACTGGCCTGTGCGAGGATCTTATCAAACAGAATAAGGGGGAGAGTCGATACAGTACAAGGTCGATGGTACTGATAAAAAGTGCAACGGTCACAGACAGGGTTCGAACCTGCGCTATCTCTAACTCAGACTCAAAGTCCAACGTCTTAGACCACTCGGCCATCGGCACTCCCATATCATATAGTCATTACTGATTTTTGTGAAACAAGACTTTCCATTCTAAATTGTCACAAGTGTAACTGAAGAAACGTCAAGAAGACCTAAAAACATCAAACCACCCCAAGAACATCAAATGAAATTGAAATCAAAACAGATATATCGACTTTAGCTTATTTCTACCATTTAATATTCTCGAAAACAGAAACATTCTGACTGCTCGAGGAATAGTGTCAATGTCAGTGTTCAGTTGGCTGACAGATATAATATTAAAATTTATCCATGGTAGAAGAACACTGAGAAACATTATGCACTTGTAATTAAACTGGTATAACGGAAAATAACGGACATTGTTGCCTGATATTCTTAAGTAACAAATACGTCTAAGAAGACGTTCCAAATAACGGTGCAGCAACAGGGAAAACATAAAGGAAATAGCATTCAGGAAGTAAATTACAGAGAGATACAACAAACCGTTGAAGTAGAAGTTGCTTTAGCAAGAACACGAGAGACCAAAAGAAATTCCTTTCAAAACGTCTCTTTCGGTAGCTGGAAAACATAATTTTTGAAATTAAGAAATTCCTAGATTTCCACAACATACATAAAGTACATTGCGGGTTACCCTTTAAAAACCATGCGAGGTCATGAAGAATGTATAAACCACTAATAATTCCGCTGACAAGTTAATCAATGTGGGTGGAGCCTGTCATCAATCACCAGCCTAGGCGGCTGACCTCTAAACTTGGCGCGACCTCACGTAACCTAGGCGGCTGACCTCTAAACTTGGCGCGACCTCACGTAACCTAGGCGACTGACCTCTTAACTTGGCGCGACCTCACGTAAACCTAGGCGGCTGACCTCTTAACTTGGCGCGACCTCACGTAACCTAGGCGACTGACCTCTTAAGTGTGCGGTCTCGCGTAAACCTAGGGTCTGATCTCTTAAGTAGGTGCGGGGTTGCGTAAACCTAGGCGGCTGATCTCTTAAGTAGGTGCGGTGTCGCGTAAACCTAGGCGGCTGATCTCTTAAGTAGGTGCGGTGTCGCGTAAATCCTAGGCGGCTGATCTCTTAAGTAGGTGCGGTGTCGCGTAAACCTAGGGTCTGATCTCTTAAGTAGGTGCGGTGTCGCGTAAACCTAGGCGGCTGATCTCTTAAGTAGGTGCGGTGTCGCGTAAACCTAGGCGGCTGATCTCTTAAGTAGGTGCGGTGTCGCGTAAACCTAGGCGGCTGATCTCTTAAGTAGGTGCGGTCTCGCGTAAACCTAGGCGGCTGATCTCTTAAGTAGGTGCGGTGTCGCGTAAACCTAGGCGGGTGACCTCTTAAGTAGGTGCGGTCTCGCGTAAACCTAGGCGGCTGATCTCTTAAGTAGGTGCGGTGTCGCGTAAACCTAGGCGGCTGATCTCTTAAGTAGGTGCGGTGTCGCGTAAACCAAGGCGGCTGATCTCTTAAGTAGGTGCGGTGTCGCGTAAACCTAGGCGGGTGATCTCTTAAGTAGGTGCGGTCTCGCGTAAACCTAGGCGGCTGACGTCTTAAGTAGGTGCGGTCTCGCGTAAACCTAGGCGAGTGATCTCTTAAGTAGGTGCGGTGTCGCGTAAACCTAGGCGGCTGATCTCTTAAGTAGGTGCGCTGTCGCGAAAACCTAGGCGCTGATCTCTTAAGTAAGTGCGGTGTCGCGTAAACCTAGGCGGCTGATCTCTTAAGTAGGTGCGGTCACGCGTAAACCCAGGGTATGATCTCTTAACTCAGCGCGACCTTGGATGAGTTGGGATCAAGTTTAGTAAAACTTTCTGTGATAGCGGATTTTAAAATTGACCAATTAATTCTTTTTGGTGTTACAAATAAGAACTTTTCTTTATATAAAGTTTATTATAGACGATGAATCATGAATTAGAATTACAGAAACGTGCTATCGTTTGATATAACGATTTCATAAACATGACGTTTCGAGTAATGTAATCTAAACCCTTCTTCAGGTGTCATACTTAAAATATAAAGCATTCAAATGTAAACAATTAAACAAAAGACAGAGCATACAGCAAAGTCAATGTAACAACAACAAACTTGTATGAAGACAAACCTACAAATACCTGCATGCTATTGATGTCTTTTTAGTTTACTTTCTTGTATTCTTGTTTCAATGTTTGATACATAACGAAACATTCTAGTTCTCTAAAAAGCCCGTGTATTTTCAGTTTAGTTTATTTTTAGCAGTTGTTTGTAAATCAGTAATTCTTTCTAGCAGTAGTTTTTTGAACCAATGAATTACTAAATGTATACTCATGCAACATTGTGTATTTACTAGAATAACTAATAAAAACACTAAAAAAAACTATACTACTCAGTTACTAAAATAAAGGATACTTGAATACTGAAACTCAATTAGTGATAGTGATTTTGTGTTTAGATTTCTTGTCCTAACATACCAATTTATGTTTTCCCAGTACTCCACCCAAGCACCGATAAGTGGGTATGGTACAACAACTTTGTAGAGCAATTGCGATTGCAATTAGGATAATTGAAACAACGAGATCCTTTGTGATCAATAGATAATTTGATGGGTGTTTGGTTTAGTTTAGGGAACGAGGAAAACAGTGTTTTGGGCAACCACAAGAAGTATTTTTTCCATAAACGCAAACCGACTAAGTGCGTTAAGTGAAGTTGATGGCGTGCAGATACACGTGTCGCGTTAATGCGACAATGATGGGTTGACATGATTTGACAGTCTTTACCTCACACGTCATTTCACGACGCAGTGAACATTTCGGTAACTCCGACTAAGTGCGTTAACTGAAGTTGATGACGTACAGGGACACGTGTCGCGTTAATGGGACAATGACGGGTTAACAAGATTTGACAGTCTACATTTCACACGTCTTTTCACGACGCAGTGAACATTTCGGTAACTCCGACTAAGTGCGTTAAGAGAAGTTGATGGCGTACAGGGACACGTGTCGCGTTAATGGGACAATGACGGGTTGACAAGATTTGACAGTCTACATTTCACACATCATTTCACGACGCAGTGAACATTTCGGCAACTCCGACTAAGTGCGTTAAGAGAAGTTGATGACGTACAGGGACACGTGTCGCGTTAATGCGACAATGACGGGTTGACAAGATTTGACAGTCTACATTTCACACGTCTTTTCACGACGCAGTGAACATTTCGGTAACTCCGACTAAGTGCGTTAAGAGAAGTTGACGGCGTACAGGGACACGTATCGCGTTAATGCGACAATGACGGATTGACATGATTTGACAGCCTACATTTCACACGCCATTTCACGACGCAGTGAACATTTCGGCAACTCCGACTAAGTGCGTTAAGAGAAGTTGATGACGTACAGGGACACGTGTCGCGTTAATGCGACAATGACGGGTTGACAAGATTTGACAGTCTACATTTCACACATCATTTCACGACGCAGTGAACATTTCGGCAACTCCGACTAAGTGCGTTAAGAGAAGTTGATGACGTACAGGGACACGTGTCGCGTTAATGCGACAATGACGGGTTGACAAGATTTGACAGTCTACATTTCACACGTCATTTCACGACGCAGTGAACATTTCGGTAACTCCGACTAAGTGCGTTAAGAGAAGTTGACGGCGTACAGGGACACGTGTCGCGTTAATGCGACAATGACGGGTTGACATGATTTGACAGTCTACATTTCACACGTCATTTCACGACGCAGTGAACATTTCGGTAACTCCGACTAAGTGCGTTAAGAGAAGTTGATGACGTACAGGGACACGTGTCGCGTTAATGCGACAATGACGGGTTGACAAGATTTGACAGTCTACATTTCACACGTCATTTCACGACGCAGTGAACATTTCGGTAACTCCGACTAAGTGCGTTAAGAGAAGTTGATGGCGTACAGGGACACGTGTCGCGTTAATGCGACAATGACGGGTTGACAAGATTTGACAGTCTACATTTCACACATCATTTCACGACGCAGTGAACATTTCGGTAACTCCGACTAAGTGCGTTAAGAGAAGTTGATGACGTACAGGGACACGTGTCGCGTTAATGCGACAATGACGGGTTGACAAGATTTGACAGTCTACATTTCACACGTCATTTCACGACGCAGTGAACATTTCGGTAACTCCGACTAAGTGCGTTAAGAGAAGTTGACGGCGTACAGGGACACGTGTCGCGTTAATGCGACAATGACGGGTTGACAAGATTTGACAGTCTACATTTCACACGTCATTTCACGACGCAGTGAACATTTCGGTAACTCCGACTAAGTGCGTTAAGAGAAGTTGATGACGTACAGGGACACGTGTCGCGTTAATGCGACAATGACGGGTTGACAAGATTTGACAGTCTACATTTCACACATCATTTCACGACGCAGTGAACATTTCGGTAACTCCGACTAAGTGCGTTAAGAGAAGTTGATGACGTACAGGGACACGTGTCGCGTTAATGCGACAATGACGGGTTGACAAGATTTGACAGTCTACATTTCACACGTCATTTCACGACGCAGTGAACATTTCGGTAACTCCGACTAAGTGCGTTAAGAGAAGTTGACGGCGTACAGGGACACGTGTCGCGTTAATGCGACAATGACGGGTTGACAAGATTTGACAGTCTACATTTCACACATCATTTCACGACGCAGTGAACAATTCGGTAACTCCGATTAAGTGCGTTAAGAGAAGTTGACTGCGTACAGGGACACGTGTCGCGTTAATGCGACAATGACGGGTTGACAAGATTTGACAGTCTACATTTCACACATCATTTCACGACGCAGTGAACATTTCGGTAACTCCGACTAAGTGCGGTAAGAGAAGTTGATGACGTACAGGGACACGTGTCGCGTTAATGCGACAATGACGGGTTGACAAGATTTGACAGTCTACATTTCACACGTCATTTCACGACGCAGTGAACATTTCGGTAACTCCGACTAAGTGCGGTAAGAGAAGTTGATGGCGTACAGGGACACGTGTCGCGTTAATGCGACAATGACGGGTTGACAAGATTTGACAGTCTTCCAACAAAGTTTCACCGGCTACGAGTAATCTAATTTCATTCAGTCGCCGCTTGCAAAGTTTCCACAAAGTTTGTTTGGTTGTAGGGCGCCTCTGCTTTCATATTGCTCCACCTCCAGATTTCATACGTAGACGGAAAACTTGCGGAAAAATTGCGTTTCAGAAACTACAGTGTCGCCTTTACTCCGGTAAATTGTACTTTATAGGAACACGATCCAAAACTATAGTCGAGCGAATGTTCCCGAATTATTTACGTGTTTTACCTAAAATATTTGATAATACTGTAGAGATATAGTCTCGGATCAGACAAAATCTTATATTAATTTAAACTTGCAAGCTGGTGTTAGATATCGTGATTCTTAACTCAATACTTGCATACTTACACTATCAACTCACTATATAATATAATGTATAATATTATAATATGCTAAATAAAATATTGCTACGAATCTGTTATTAAGATACAGTTATTAAAGAGAACCCAGCGAACAATGTTCTTGGACAAAACAGAGATAGAGAATAATTTAGCTTTTGTTAAGTACGAACTGGCATTTACTTGATAAGTAGTACTACTCAATATAATTTCCAATTTGGAGGTTTTTCAGCGTTTCTAATCTATGAATTTTAATATATCTACATTGTTACAGTAACAGATAAAAGCACTATTCGACAAGATTCTGACGCTGACGTTGACAGTTACCGGCAAATATTAGACAAAACTTAGCGGAAAATGTGAGTAACAGAAACGAAAGCAATCGAAGAAAGCACTGGGGAAAAGAACAAGACTTGTCGCTTTGCCGGAATGGGCTGACATCAGTTATCAATCATTGTCGTGTGCCTCGCTGCGCTGTATACCGCGCAGTTCCTTGCTCTCTGCACCTGCTCTGCACAAACTCTCCCCGGCGCTGTACCTCGCAGTTCCTTGCTCTCTGCACCTGCTCTGCACAAACTCTCCCCGGCGCTGTACCTCGCAGTTCCTTGATCTCTGCACCTGCTCTGCACAAACTCTCCCCGGCGCTGTACCTCGCAGTTCCTTGATCTCTGCACCTGCTCTGCACAAACTCTCCCCGGCGCTGTACCTCGCAGTTCCTTGATCTCTGCACCTGCTCTGCACAAACTCTCCCCGGCGCTGTACCTCGCAGTTCCTTGATCTCTGCACCTGCTCTGCACAAAATCTCCCCGGCGCTGTACCGCGCAGTTCCTTGCTCTCTGCACCTGCTCTGCACAAACCTTCCGACGCTGTACCACGCAGTTCCTTGCTCTCTGCACAAACTCTCCCCGGCGCTGTACCTCGCAGTTCCTTGATCTCTGCACCTGCTCTGCACAAACTCTCCCTGGCGCTGTACCGCGCAGTTCCTTGCTCTCTGCACCTGCTCTGCACAAACCTTCCGACGCTGTAACGCGTAGTTCCTTGCTCTCTGCACCTGCTCTGCACAAACCTTCCGACGCTGTACCACGCAGTTCCTTGCTCTCTGCACAAACTCTCCCCGGCGCTGTACCTCGCAGTTCCTTGCTCTCTGCACCTGCTCTGCACAAACTCTCCGACGCTATATACCGCGCAGTTCCTTGCTCTCTGTACCTGCTGTGTACAAACCCTTCGAAATTGTTTTCCATGACACAGTTCAACATCATTTAAATAGATTTACGAATTGGCCGGTAACATTAGTGAAATCTCAGAAAAGCCTTGACAATTATGGAATTTCAAGAGAATCCGGCGTGGAGTATGGGTACAGATGAATAGTTTCATAGGTTCCCTGAATTAAAAAAAATTACCATACTAAAAATAATCTGAGAAATGATTAGAAGCAGAACACTAACGCATCACAGTCTCACTAAGCACCGAGTAGTCTTTATTTGACTCTTTACGATCAAGTAGTATATATTTTTTAAACATTGTTACAAGATATACATAAATAGATTAAAAACAACTTTCAAAGCAGGATCATTGATTATCCTAGGGATAGGTAAGGACAGTTGTAATACTCGGTTTTAAAACTGGAGACCAGTTCTGCACTCATGTGAGATACCTTCTTTAAAACTACTTTCAGTGACGGCTCAGTCGTTTAAACACTTTATGTGGATTCCGTAGGCAAATGTCATGTTAGTAAAGGCTGAGTCACCAAGGGCATTTAGACAATCCCGAAATATTGGTAATATTTAAACAAATAATTGCTATGGACAAGTTTTTAAATAGATCATAAATGTTAAAAATTATTGAAATTTGATATATTTGGTTTGTCTCTTTTTCCAAATATTTATAATTATTTTAATATACCTTTTAAAAATTGTCAGATTAAAAACCGCCGGTGATAAAAGAATTCTTCTACTCTGTTGTAAAAGTTTTACTTGTACACGTTGAAATTTAGAAAACACATAATTTTATACACCCAGTTTACTTTGGCTATATTATACCCAATCAGATATTATAATTTATAGCAACAGCCTATAGCAATCTAGTATAAATCAAAATTATGTTAATAAACAAAATAAATAAAATCTTTTGAAATAGAAAATATATTTTTAAACACTATTTATTTAGGTGTACACGCTCTTCGAAGTCGAACAACTCAGTAAGTCGCCACCATTTTTAGCTTTTTTATCTAATTAAATTAATAACAGTCGAAAAAGTCATAAATACATTCAAAATCACCATCTGCTATTAATAATCATACAGTTTTTCTCATAGTTTGTTTTAAAGTTTTGTTCTCAAAGTTTTAAAGTATGTCCCGCAGTTTTATAATATGAAATGTGTAAAAGAATTACATTTTCACTAATACTATGTTTTATTTAATGTTCAATTTAAAAATTATTTATTTCTAGTTCAATGAACACCCAGATACACAATCATATACAGAGTGGATAGGTGAAAAAACTAATTCGTAAATTAAAATAGATCTAATATGTTAAAAAAGGCGCATTTGTGGAGTTTCTTAGACCTTTACATCTCAGTAATCAGAAAAAGGTTCAACTGATTCATAACAGAATTAAAAAGAACTAGCAATGTGGAATCCTTTGTCAGATTTTCTCTAGAGCTAATACATTGGAAGGAAGGTTGGGCCAGTTCAGTTCTAGAACAGCCCGAGAGCTTGTGCTGATGTATGATGTGTACTGACAGGTTATGTGTGTTTGACCAGCACACGCACTGTACTGACCATGTACCTCGGGTCATAGTCTACAGTTCATATACTGTTACTGTCGCAATCTCAACGTGGTGAACTGAATACAATAATATCTGTACATTGGAAGGGAGAGTATTCCAGAGGTTGGGCCAGTTCAGTTGCAGAACAGCCCGAGAGCTTGTGCTGATGTATGATGTGTGTTACTGACAGGTTATGTGTGTTTGACCAGCACACGCACTGTACTGACCACGCACCTCGGGTCATAGTCTACAGTTCCTGTACTGTTACTGTCGCAATCTCAACGTGGTGAACTGAATACAATAATATCTGTACATTGGAAGGGAGAGTATTCCAGAGGTTGGGCCAGTTCAGTTGCAGAACAGCCCGAGAGCTTGTGCTGATGTATGATGTGTGTTACTGACAGGTTATGTGTGTTTGACCAGCACACGCACTGTACTGACCATGTACCTCGGGTCATAGTCTACAGTTCATATACTGTTACTGTCGCAATCTCAACGTGGTGAACTGAATACAATAATATCTGTACATTGGAAGGGAGAGTATTTCAGAGGTTGGGCCAGTTCAGTTGCAGAACAGCCCGAGAGCTTGTGCTGATGTATGATGTGTGTTACTGACAGGTTATGTGTGTTTGACCAGCACACGCACTGTACTGACCATGCACCTTGGGTCATAGTCTACAGTTCCTGTACTGTTACTGTCGCAATCTCAACGTGGTGAACTGAATACAATAATATCTGTACATTGGAAGGGAGAGTATACAGAGATTGGGCCAGTTCAGTTGCAGAACAGCCCGAGAGCTTGTGCTGATGTATGATGTGTGTTACTGACAGGTTATGTGTGTTTGACCAGCACACGCACTGTACTGACCATGTACCTCGGGTCATTAGTCTACAGTTCATATACTGTTACTGTCGCAATCTCAACGTGGTGAACTGAATACAATAATATCTGTACATTGGAAGGGAGAGTATTTCAGAGGTTGGGCCAGTTCAGTTGCAGAACAGCCCGAGAGCTTGTGCTGATGTATGATGTGTGTTACTGACAGGTTATGTGTGTTTGACCAGCACACGCACTGTACTGACCATGCACCTCGGGTCATTGTCTACAGTTCCTGTACTGTTACTGTCGCAATCTCAACGTGGTGAACTGAATACAATAATATCTGTACATTGGAAGGGAGAGTATTTCAGAGGTTGGGCCAGTTCAGTTGCAGAACAGCCCGAGAGCTTGTGCTGATGTATGATGTGTGTTACTGACAGGTTATGTGTGTTTGACCAGCACACGCACTGTACTGACCATGCACCTCGGGTCATAGTCTACAGTTCCTGTACTGTTACTGTCGCAATCTCAACGTGGTGAACTGAATACAATAATATCTGTACATTGGAAGGGAGAGTATACAGAGATTGGGCCAGTTCAGTTGCAGAACAGCCCGAGAGCTTGTGCTGATGTATGATGTGTGTTACTGACAGGTTATGTGTGTTTGACCAGCACACGCACTGTACTGACAATGTACCTCGGGTCATAGTCTACAGTTCCTGTACTGTTACGTCGCAATCTCAACGTGGTGAACTGAATACAATAATATCTGTACATTGGAAGGGAGAGTATATAGAGGTTGGGCCAGATCAGTTGCAGAACAGCCCGAGAGCTTGTGCTGATGTATGATGTGTGTTACTGACAGGTTATATGTGTTTGACCAGCACACGCACTGTACTGACCATGCACCTCGGGTCATTGTCTACAGTTCCTGTACTGTTACTGTCACAATCTCAACGTGGTGAACTGAATACAATAATATCTGTACATTGGAAGGGAGAGTATTTCAGAGGTTGGGCCAGTTCAGTTGCAGAACAGCCCGAGAGCTTGTGCTGATGTATGATGTGTGTTACTGACAGGTTATGTGTGTTTGACCAGCACACGCACTGTACTGACCATGCACCTTGGGTCATGTCTATAGTTCCTGTACCGTTACGTCACAATCTCAACATGGTGAACTGAATACAATAATATCTGTACATTGGAAGAGTATATAGAGGTTGGGCCAGATCAGTTGCAGAACAGCCCGAGAGCTTGTGCTGATTTATGATGTGTGTTACTGACAGGTTATATGTGTTTGACCAGCACACGCACTGTACTGACCATGTACCTTGGGTCATAGTCTATAGTTCCTGTACCGTTACGTCACAATCTCAACATGGTGAACTGAATACAATAATATCTGTACATTGGAAGGGAGAGTATACAGAGGTTGGGCCAGATCAGTTGCAGAACAGCCCGAGAGCTTGTGCTGATGTATGATGTGTGTTACTGACAGGTTATGTGTGTTTGACCAGCACACGCACTGTACTGACCATGCACCTTGGGTCATAGTCTATAGTTCCTGTACCGTTACGTCACAATCTCAACATGGTGAACTGATCTGTACATTGGAAGTCAGAGGTTGGGCATGCTGATGTACGATGTGTGTTACTGACAGGTTATGTGTGTTTGACCAGCACTGTACTGACCATGCACCTTGGGTCATAGTCTATAGTTCCTGTACTGTTACTGTCGCACGTGGTGAACTGAATACAATATCTGTACATTGGAAGAGAGAGTATACAGACAGATCGGTTGCAGAACAGCCCGAGAGCTTGTGCACAGGTTATGTGTGTTTGACCAGCACTGTACTCATGTACCTCGGGTCATAGTCTACAGTTCCTGTACTGTTACTGTCGCAATCTCAACGTGACTAACTTGTATATTATAAGAAACTGAAAAACCTGTTATAATTGGAATATTTTCCTTACAAGTACCTTTTAATAATAATAATAATAAAATATTGACTTTTTACAATTTATTATTGGAAGATTTACAATTTGCACAAGCAAAAAATTGATGGAACCAGTCTCCTACATTACCAACCAACTATATTCTACACCTAGAACAATTAGACACGGTGCCAGAAACTATGACGAATATTTACTATATAACTTTCAATAAACTGTTGATATAGTGAACTCCTTATTATTGTGTTCCAAATGTACGTTAACATTAACAACACTGTAATAATTAATATATGACATATAAATTTTGAAATTATGTATAAATGCTTTATTATGTAATATATATATATATATATATATATATATATATATATATATATATATATATGTATGTGTATATGTATGTATAAAACCCTCTTGTCTTATCTATTAGTTATGTTATAAATATTGCTCGCAAAGTGAGTTTGTCGTACTTTCGCTGACTTAGTCACTCAATCATACTACACATTAGTATATTTGGAAAGCTGTAAATGTTTCTGTAAACATATTTGCCTATCAGTGTATTAATAGCTTTAATCTTTAATTCTTTTCATCATTGCAAATCTAATTTTACTAATTTAGGGTCGATTACAGATGTTTTGAAGTATTCTCTCAGAGATCCACCGCTACCCCTCAACATGAGATTGCCCTTACCACAATACCCAGAGGGTTTCTCTTCCTTTCTACAGGAGGCTTTCTTATCAACTGCTTCCTCTCTCTCTCTTCCAAGAAATAAAAATCTCTAAATCACCAGATCGTGTTTACCACAATGCCAAGAGGACACCTGGACAATCTCTTCCTTTCCACAGCAGGCCTTTTTCATCAACTGCTTCCTCTCTCTCTCTCTCTCTCTCTCTCTCTCTCTCTCTCTCTTCCAAGAAATAAAAATATCTAAATCACCAGATTGTGTTTAGCACAATGCCAAGAGGATAACTGGGCAATTTCTTCCTTTCCACAGGAGAACTCCCTCATCAACCGCTTCCTCCCTCTCTCTTCCAAGACATTAAAATCTCAAAATCACCTGATTCGTTTCACCTCAAGAGAAAAAGTGACTTGGCCTTTTTTGTAGGAAATTTAAGGATATGCTATTTGCACTATGGTGGAATTTAAAAAATGTAATCTTTACTTTAGCTACTTCACATAATTTATTTGTAGTTTTTCCAAAAGGAAAATACTTAGATAAAAAAATCTATAAGTTTCTAAAATCCGAAAATTGGGAACAATTAGCCGAAATGCGTGATTAGACAGCAGAACGATTAGCATGGCACGCTATGGCCGCCGGAGTCAAAGCCACATGATTAACGACCATTGTAAACAAAGCAGTGTTGTTTCTGCTTTATAAGACTCAAACACGTGGCGCTCCACACGTTCTGTATCACGGCTATAATGGATCTGCTGTACTCGCTACAGGGGGCTTATTGTGCTAGGAACGCACTGCGGGGCGTTGGGAGACTCAGAGTATCGCGTCAGGCGCAGCTTCTTTAGCGTCCAGCCTTCTTTCACAGGGAGGGAATATCAACAATAAAATATACCTGGAACAATTATATCTGAGACAAAATTAACTCGTAAACTACCTTTTATTCGTCCAAGATGTTTATGAGATTTGAAAATAAAAGGAGCCCCGCCTGCTGATCAGGTCAGGGTGTATATTTACAAAATATATTATGTCAAGATATGCAATTTAAAACATTTCTCACATAGTAGTTTTTTGGTAATATGCTATTTTTGGCAAGGATATCCTCTAAAAAAACATAATAAATCAAGGTATGTAATTTAACAATGTGCAACAACATTATTTTTTATAACATTTTTACTTTGGACAAGGTTGTTCACTAATAAAAATAATAATACATGGTATGGTTTTTTTTTAATTTTTTCACAGTAGTTTTAAAGTTTTTGTCATATTTATATTTCGAAATGGAGGTCCATTAATAAAAAATAAAAAATAAAGATATGCAACTCAAAACTTTTGTTACCAAAAAGGGGTTTTTTTTTGCTCAATATTTTTAGGATGTCCACTAATAACAATTAATAATACAATATGTCATTTTAAATGTCGTCATATTTTTTGTAAATGAGGGCCACTAACCAAAAAAGTATGTAATGTAAAAATTGTATTACATAATATTTCTACTTATATTTCTAATATTTTTATTTTGGGTAAGGATGTCTACTGATAACAAAATAATAAATCAAGGAATGCAATGAAATCAATTTTTTCACAGCGTAGTTTTTAGGCAAAAATTTGTATTGTGGGCTAGAATTTCCATTAATAAAAATGGTAAATTCAGGTGTTTAAATATAAAATGTTTTCACATAGTAGTGTTTTTTATATTTTACATTCTGGTAATGAAAATGAAATTAATCAAATATAAGTTTTTGAGCCGGTTCAATACCTATATCTCCCCGGCTCATGTGTGTTTTATATAGTGTATGTGTGTGTGGTTTATTGGCTGCAGAGGCCACTGACCATTTGAAGGGTTTGGCCTTTCCGGTAGAGTGGCAAAGACTCCGAGCCGTGGTGTACAAGTTAGGAGTAGCTCCAGTTTAATATATTTTGTTTATTTAGTGTTTGTTAGTTTTGCTGAGCTATTCTCCTTCTGACATGTGCGGCTAAGTTTACGGCCCCTCACTGATGAGTAAGTTTTGCTTTCTTTTAAATTTTAGTGATTATTTTTTATTTTTCAAACTGTGAAGGTTAAGAGCACATGGTTTTCCAAATTGTAGTTTTGCCTTTTATTAAATTTTTAGTACTTCTGGCTGTTAACTAAATTTTTAAATTGGCTTTCCTTGTTTCAAATTATGGCGTTTCTAATTTTTGTATGCAGGTGCACCTGACAAGAATAATTGTTTGAGGTATCTAACTACTGCAGGCACTTTTTATTTTTTTTTAATTTTTTTATTTATAGTATATATACATATATATTTATATTGACTGATAGGCCTATGTGTGTCTTAGTAAATGAACCTGAGTATACTGACCACGGTGTTCTTTTTTTTTACCTAGTTTTGTCTTGATCCGGCATCCCGTTTCGCCACCATGGGGCGCGCGCTTCCCTGTTAGTTTGCTGTGGGTGTGCGAGCGGCGATGTACGGTTTCAATGGTAGCAGAGCGTGGTTAGCTGCTCTCTCAGCTGTCTCTCAGTTCTGGTTTTGTTTGTTGGTGTAGGTTAGTGTTAGGTAGGGGGAGGTTAGAGTACACAAACTTTTTTTCATTAGGAGCTCGCCCTAGCACAGGATACCGGGTGGAATTGGTTTAGTGTCTTGCTTCCTGCAGACTTACCCTTTGCAGGGAGCAAGGGACTCTAAATTGCTTAACCGCTAAATTTATCTAACTGTACTCTACTTCTCCCCTATCAATGTGTTGTTTTGTTATATTTATTGCTTCTGTGTTTGTAGGTTGTGGTTAGTGTATATTTTGCAGGGTATCCTTCTATTAGGTAGCGGGTATTAAGTTCTTCACTTGGACCTCGTCAGTGTAAGCCTTTTGTGAGTTGAGTCCACTTAGGTTACTAAGTAATTGTTGCGTACGCTTTGTTGTTTTATTGTGGTATTTATTTGTCTTAATTGTTTGGTATGGCGTTTTCCCTGGTGCCTGAACATCTACGCAAGCCCGAGTTGGTTTTTTGAGGTCCTGGCGAGAGGACAGAAGCCCGAGGGAGATGTGAGGGCATTAAGAGCTCAATTACGGCTTGTATAGCGTTGAACCGCAGCTGGAATGCAGAGTTCCAAATTAACACAGAATTTGAGTTTTGTAAAACCCGAATGGAGGAATTAGAAGACGATATTAATTTTTGAGTCACTTCCCATGTCCGGGTCAGCAAAGGCTAGATTGGCATCTCAGCTTTTACATTGGCGTGACAGAATAGTTTTTACTTATGTCAGCTCCTAGTTTAAACTCTGATATTAAAAGTTGGGTTTTTTCGGCCAGTAACAAATTAAAAACAAGCCTTAGATGGTTTGAGTGCGCTCGGTGAAAGAGAATGGGGGTACTATTTACCGCTGTCACTCCAACGGAGGTTCCCACTACCATTACTTTTGCTAACCATCCACCGGCTCTTTCTTTCGAGCCTCCCAGAGTTACTATGTCTCCGATGGGTAGTGGCCCTCCTGAAGCGGCTGGTGAGGCATCATCTATAGTTGTGCCTTCCTTTTCTAGCTTTGGCAAACTGTCCCATCCTTTGGGGAGTGTTTTACAACACTTCCCCAGAGTTGATGGGCTTGACACTAATTTACTTATCCATTTCCTTCTGGAAGTTTTTAAGCTAAGAGAATTTCCTGGTATGACAGATGCCATGCTTATGCAGATTTTAGCGCAGTTTTCCTTAAGGCCGCTTTTTGATCGCCTTCTAGACTGCCTTAAGAGAGGTGCCACCTTTGACCAGTTCCACGCCGAGATCTTGGAGTTCTTTGTACCTGCTCGGGTTAGGGAGCGCTTGCGGGTGGAACGCGTTTTACCGTCCTCAGGCACCAGACGAGACGTTGAGCCATTTTGTCGGGGAGATACGGGATGTAGACCGGGTGTTGCGCTTGAGCTTGAGCGAAACGGAGTTGGTGAGCCTTATTTTGGAGGGCATTAAACCTGAAGAACGCTCCCGTTTGATTTTTTGTAGCCGTCCCCGCATCTTTTGCGGATTTGGACCGCCTCTCCATCATCTCTAGAGGGGTTCAGGATGCGGATGATCAAAGGGAGGCCATGTCGAGGCATCTTCCTCACTTGCCTCCGGGGCCGGTCCATGCTCCGGTGCAGTCTGAGCACAGCAGCTGCTCCTTCCCGTAGGCAGCCTCCTACCTGTTATGGCTGCAAGCAAGTGGGACATATTAGACCCGTTTTGTCCACTTAATAAAAAAAACTAGTAAGCTTGCGGACGAGTAAGCCCGACTCGTGCCGTAAAGGTAATTTTGAGGGCAAATATGTACCTGATTTTGATGGTAAAAGGGTAGCTGGTTTAATGCAGAACAGAAAGAAAAAACAGAAAGAAATAGAATTGGGGACAGTTATCATCGTTAGCCGAGAGGGGAGGTTGCTGCTCTGGCTGCGCAGGGAGTAAGGGCTGCCCGCTCAACCTGCCCACAACTGGATGTACTTGTGGGGAATGTGGTGCAGAAGGCCCTGGTTGATTCTGGGTCAGCACGCAGCCTGATTTCTTTGTCGTTTTTTGAAGACCTAAAATCCTCTGGGCTAATACGGCAGGTTGAGCCTAGTTCACTTATCTGCTGACTGCTTCACGCACAACCTTTACCTATTATCTGTAGTGCCCAGATTCACATCAAAATTAATTATTTCTCTTGGGATTGGAGCTTTTTGGTGGCTAAGGACCTGACTTTTCCTTTCATCTTGGGAGCAGATTTTATCGGAAAAACTGGCATGATTTTGGATTTGGCCTCCCAGTCATGTTTTCTTTGCTTTCGCCAGGCGGGTGCTCGTTCCCTTTTCAGATGTCGAGTCTCGTGGGACTGCTGCCTTAGAGATGGAAGATAAGAGCTTGACTCCTCCTGACCAACTAGGACATCTTACGCCGAAAGAGGCTGAGGACATAAGGCAGATTTGTTTCCAGTTTTCCTGAAGTCCTAACTGACAAACTGGGCACGACCAATCTCTTGGAATACGAGATTCGTCTTACAGACACCCGTCCTGTACGTTCCCATCCATATAAGCTTGCTCCGCCCAAGATGGAAATTCTGAGAAATATGATTGATGATTTACTTAAAGAGTGGGGTAATCGAGCCGTCTTGCTCAAATTTTTCCAGTCCAGCGTTTCTAGTGCCGAAACCTAATGGGGAAGTCCAGATTGGTCC
This sequence comes from Homalodisca vitripennis, assembly GCF_021130785.1. NCBI lineage: Eukaryota > Metazoa > Arthropoda > Insecta > Hemiptera > Cicadellidae > Homalodisca > Homalodisca vitripennis. The sequence goes on from NC_060213.1 coordinate 130,903,796, forward strand.
TGGATTATCGAAAGCTCAATGCTCAGATAGAAATTGACTCCGTGCCTCTCCCCGATTTGCATTCTGCTTTCGACTGGTTTGGTAAGGCCAAGTATTTCTCCATTTTTGATCTTAATCAGGCATATCATCAGATTCCTCTAAAACACGAGTCTCGACCTCTCACTGCCTTTTGTGTGCCTTGGAATTTGTACCAGTTCACCCGAGTGCCAATGGGCTTGGCTGTGGGGGCCCAGACACTCACCAGACTCCTGGATTCTATCTTTCATGATGTCAAATTTTAAGTTCGTGTTCAACTATCTGGATGACCTGCTTGTGTACAGTGAGAGTTATGAGGAGCACTTGACTCATCTAGAGGAAGTTTCTAACTAGGCTGCGAGAGTCTGGCCTTACCGTCAATCCTGAAAAGGTGAGTTTTGCTCAGCCTGAAATATCGTTTCTGGGTCATCTTGTCTCTTCTCGAGGTGTTTGTATTGATCCAGAGAGAACCCAGGCAATCAGGGAGTTTCCTCCTCCTAAGGATGCCAAGGGGATTGCCCGTTTTGTGGGAATGATAAATTTTTTATCGTCGTTTCATCCCCAATGTTGCTGAAGTGGCGGCCCCTCTGAACTCTCTTAGGAAAAAGGGTGCCAAGTTTGAGTGGGGTGAAGCGCAACAGACTGCTTTTGAGCAGCTGAAAGAGGCAGTGATGCAGCCTCCAGTCTTGGCTATGCCTGATTTCAGTTGTAAGTTCGTCTTGCAAACTGATGCTTCCTCCTTAGCCCGTTGCTGCTGTTTTATCGCAAGAAGTAGATGGTATCCGGCAGCCATAGCTTATGCTTCACGCACGTTAACCCCTTGTGAGAAGAAGAGTTGTTCTGTTTATGAGCTGGAATGTTTGGCTGTCGTGTTTGGAATTAATAAGTTCAGGCGTTTACCTAGAACATAAAGAATTTTTGTTGGAAACCGACAACCAGGCACTTTCTTGGCTCCTTGCCCACCCCCGTCAGCTCGGGAAGATTGGTCGCTGGGTAGTCCAAATTTCTGCCCTTAAGTTCACAGTGCAGCACGTGCGAGGCACCCAAAATATCATAGCGGACACTCTGTCAACGCATGTATCACTTACCCAACGACCACCAGAATTTATCAGAGCCGCCATGTTGTGGCGTGCTCCTAGACTTTCCTCTGGCATTTTCGGACATTGTTCCACACCAACTTAAGGATCCCGAGCTGACTGCTATCATCAATGAGCTTAAAAACGGAGGTGCCCCACCATCCTTATTTTCTGTACCGAGGTGCTCTATGCTGCCGTGACAAGCAGCGGAGAAAACCTAAGTTAGTGCTGCCAAGCTTCCTTGTACCGATGGTCTTTCAGTATTTTCATTCTTCTCCTGTGGGCGGACATCTAGGAATTCATAAGACCATCGCGAAGATTTAGGGATCAGTTCATCTGGAAAGGTATGGACCGGGATATTGCAGCTCGAGTACGTTCTTGTGAAACTGTGCTCACTAAGCAAACCCGCTCAAAATACCAAGTTGGGTCTTTTGTCATCTGAGGTGGCGGAAAAAAAACCTTTGGAGAAGGTTTTTCATTGACTATGTTGGGGCCTCTCCCGCGTAGCAAGTCCGGAAATAAGTTCCTACTTGTTTGTGTGGATGCCTTCTCCAAGTTTGTTTTGGTTGTTCCCATTGCGGAGTGCTACCGCGCAGCTCACGGTGCAAGCACTTCGTAACCATTTTTTTTCAACACTTTGGAATCCCCGCCACCTTAGTTTCCGATAATGGTTCACAGTTTGTCTCCAATATCTTTAAAAGAATGGTGCTTTGGGTACGGAATCCGCCATGTGACTACTTCCCCTTTCTATCCTCAGCCTTCTCACGCCGAACGGTTTAATCGCAATCTTCGATCTGCTCTCATTGCCTTTCATGCGGAAAATCAGACCACCTGGGATCAACAACTACTTGGATCCAATTTGCCTTTAATACGGGCCCAGCATGAAAGTCACAAGGCGGTACCTTTCGAGTTTATTATTTGGCTTTCCGCCAAACAACCCTTTGGCGAACCTTTGGAAAATTAGCGATCTTCTGCCACCTCCTGGTACTCCCAATGTGAAAGCCACTTGGGAGGCAGCCAGGCGGAATCTCATTCGGGCTAGGGAGATAGTAAGGAGGAAGTACAACCGAGGTCGTATTGCCAATCCCTTCCAGGTGGGGGATCTAGTTTACTGCAAGGCTCACCCAGTCAGTTCGGCTGTGGATAAAAGAGCTGCTAAACTTTGCTACAGGTGGACTGGTCCCCACCGCATCTTGAAGTTTCTGACTCCGGTGACTGCCCGACTGGGAGATCCTCAGTCCGGGAAGATTTTCAGGAAGGCGCACATATCCCATCTGAAGCCTTGCCGGAGTCATCCGTGATTTCTCTTTAGTCTGTGCGGGAGGGTTTTAGGTCCAGAGGCCTGATCACCTCTGCTCCTTCTTCCTGATCAAGGTTCCTGTTTTTTCTTCTTTGTACCCACGCAACTCCTGGAGTGATTTCTTGCCTCCAACTGGATTTTCTTGGTTTTCCCTTCTGCAGACTTCAGGGTTTCCGGTTTATAATTCTTCAACCATTGGGGGGAGAGGCATTTCGTTTGGTTCTTCATTTTGAAGAAATTAACAGAGGGGAGTTCCTCCTTTTGGGGGGGGAGTCTGAGCCGGTTCAATACCTATATCTCCCCGGCTCATGTGTGTTTTATATAGTGTATGTGTGTGTGGTTTATTGGCTGCAGAGGCCACTGACCATTTGAAGGCGTTTGGCCTTTCCGGTAGAGTGGCAAAGACTCCGAGCCGTGGTGTACAAGTTAGGAGTAGCTCCAGTTTAATATATTTTGTTTATTTAGTGTTTGTTTGTTAGTTTTTGCTGAGCTATTCTCCTTCTGACATGTGCGGCTAAGTTTACGGCCCCTCACTGATGAGTAAGTTTTGCTTTCTTTTAAATTTTAGTGATTATTTTTTATTTTTCAAACTGTGAAGGTTTAAGAGCACATGGTTTTCCAAATTGTAGTTTTGCCTTTTATTAAATTTTAGTACTTCTGGCTGTTTAACTAAATTTTTAAATTGGCTTTCCTTGTTTCAAATTATGGGCGTTTCTAATTTTTGTATGCAGGTGCACCCTGACAAGAATAATTGTTTGAGGTATCTACTACTGCAGGCACTTTTTATTTTTTTTTAATTTTTTTATTTATAGTATATATACATATATATTTATATTGACTGATAGGCCTATGTGTGTCTTAGTAAATGAACCTGAGTATACTGACCACGGTGTTCTTTTTTTTTACCTAGTTTTGTCTTGATCCGGCATCCCGTTCGCCACCATGGGCGCGCGCTTCCCTGTTGGTTTGCTGTGGGTGTGCGAGCGGCGATGTACGGTTTCAGTTTTATGGACTCAAAATGTGCCTCAAATGTTGACTTTGTATGCAATAGCTATTAGCTGGAAAGACGAAATTAATTTGAATACCGAAAGCTTAAAGAAAATTACGCTAAAGTGCGAACTGTGAGGGGTATAAATATTTAGCAGTTATGAAAAACATTTTTCCAGTCCACATTAAAAGATTTTTATAGTAAAGCTATCCTACTCAGAATGAGATAAATTATTAAATTTGAATTTTTCACAATTAAAAGAAATAATTGACAAATTGAATATTGGAGCAATTGTCTTTCTGTGTGTTAAGAGTCACTGTCACGACTTCGTGATAGATAGGAGGTGTACACAAGTTCATCGAGTGACTGGCGGCCATATTGATTTTAACCTCACCAGAACAACGTTAAATCTCAAACCCTTTTGCGTCCTTATCTTTAATCAAAATATCATGAAATATGTCTCATTAAAAACGTACAACTAATACGCATCTAAACGCTCAATGTTTGAATATCCAATGTTGAAAAGTGTAAAAGTTTAAAGTAAAACTATTTTATGTTTGGGTAAGCGTTAATAACATTTTAAAATGTAGCGGTGTTCTTATATTGTAAAACTCAAGGAAGTTTTAGTCCAGATGGCTCTTAATGGAAAATCCATTAAGTCTCAGGTTTAAGCTGTGTCCCCGACGAAGTTCATGGATTTATTCTTCTGACAACGGCTTTCTGTGTACTCCCCGGGGTTTGTATCCCCCATCTCTCGATCACAGAGCCGATTACTTACACGCTGGGCTGATTAGAAGGACCGTTAAGATTACCACCCAACATGAGCACTACGTTGCTAAAACATTAATGATGTTATAGGTTATGAAACGTTTCGAGAATTGGAACCCATCCTCTTCGTCAGTTTGGGGAGTTTCTAATACATACAAAAATAACGAGCAGAAAGAAGTAAAGAAGGGAAAGAAAATGCTTCAAACATAACCAAAAGCTGCTTGGATACAGTATCCCACTGTAACCTGTGCTGGTGTGATGTGTGATTGTTATCCTCGTACTTGTGATATGTGCTCGGGACTTGTATCCTGTGCAGTGACAACGCCTTTCGGGTATGTTTTAACCCCTTTATTTCCCTTCTTTACTTCTTTCTGTTTGTTATTTTTGTATGTACTAATGCCTCCCTCACCTGACGAAGAGGATAGATTCCGATCCACGAAACGTTGTGTTATGCCTGTAATAACCAATAACGATGGTAAATGTCCGAAATCCTGTTATCCTTTCAATCCTTATATCGTCAATAACAAACTTGAAACAAAGAATAATAGTAATTAATAGTGTTTCCCATCAAACGGACGACGTTACCACACGAGCAGACGGATTTTCGAAGACTACGTAAAAGTAAGTAAAGATCAAGCTAGAAATAGTTAAAGATATGTTAATAGTATAAATACTTAGATAAGTAACACGAAAATAATGCTTTATTCGTATTTCGGGCTTCCATAATTCGGACATCCGTAACCCGAACTTCCATAATTCGGACATCCTTAATCCGAACTTTCGTAATTCGGACATCCGTAATCCGGGCTTCCATAATTCGGACATGCGTAATCCGGACTTCCATAATTCGGACATCCGTAACCCGAACTTCCGTAATTCGAACATCCGTAACCCGGACTTCCGTAATTCGGACATCCGTAATCCGGACTTCCATAATTCGGACATCCGTAATCCGAACTTTAAGTACATTCAGCATGTGACGGCACAAAACACAGAGCGTTTCAGTAAAGGGATGTACCAGATATTGTGTTCCCTTTGTGAAAAATGCTAGCTTTCAGAAAAATACCTCGACTAACAGTGGCCCAAAAAAAACAACAAATGACCAGACGCAACGAATAGCCTTTTACGTCAACCTGTACCTTAGGGTATTATCGTGACTTAAATTGAAATACAATGAAGATTGCTTATAAAGAAACTTTATTAGTTGACCAATAATTGTTACGTGAGTAAACAGACTCTCTGAATTCCAAATTATTCATTACAAACTGTACAATAGCGTCAGCAGATTAAGTATTCACAAAGTACAACAACACGTGAAGATTATGACTCAACTTACAGACAAGTAAATGGCGGTAAAAAGTGCTAAACGCGTTTGATGATTAATTTTGTGTTAACAGTCCAGCGTTATCTGCTAAATGGGAAGTGGTTAAGTAAGTACGACTCCTTACGGTGGACTAAAGGCGCAGTAATGAATTTGGCGAGTGACGTGAATGAGGTGACGAGTTGAGACTTTAGAAAATTAAGTGCGGAGCTTGTCAAGTTGCTCAGCCCCAGTTCTAATTACTCGGGCTGTCAAAGTTGACGAGTGACGCGCCGCCGCCATTGCTTGCGGCGTCGCGGCGCCCTTCTGTGGACAAACTTTTCGGAAGCTCTAACTGCTTCCGCGGTCCATCCCAACATTCGGCAGCAAACTTCGACGCATAAAAACGTGGGGCTGAGTAAACTATGGAGTTCCACAGGGACCAGTCCTTGACCTAGTGTTTTTACCACAAGCAATAAATTACTAAATAATGGGAGTTTTGGCTAGGAATTAAAAAAAATATACGTGTCTAACCTGTTAATATATGATGGTCTGTGACAGTGAAATCTTTTACCCACCTCATGTCCACACCCAAGAGTAATAAAACATGTGTTGCAAGTTAATTATTTTTTTTTTTTATTGAAAACCGATGTTTCATTCCCACTAGCTTATCTGGAAATTTCTAAATAGTCTATTTTTATTTCATATGTTCGGATTCCAGTACTATACAGCCCACTAGCTTTATTAATAATATGACAGAATATTACGTATTTTATTCAGTTTAGACTCACTTTTATGAAAACACTTACAAGACTGTACGATATTTTGCCCAATAAATGTACTTATTAATCACACCAGTTCTTGAGATAAGTCCAGGTTATTAGTGCAATATACATGTCAATGAATACGGGCAATGAATTGTACTTACTGGAATGGTTACACTAAGGATAAAACAGCTGTAATATATTTTTGGTTCATTTATTTTAAAACTGCTATAATTATAGGCATTTATTTATTAACGGTTCTACACCACTTTACATGTAAGCATCCACACAGCCAAGTGATTTGAGAAAACAAAAACCAAAGAAGTGTACAAGATGTTCTCAAGAACATACTCGATTCATATCTACACACAACTTTGTACTCAAGGTATTACGGAACTACCCCATCAAAAAAGAACAAAGTCCTCCTCCGTAGACTAATGGTTATAGTCTCGGCTCTCTAACCGAGAGATCACGGGTTCAAATCCCGGGGAGGTCCAATCATGTATTTCGAAATTTAAAAACCAGTGAACTTCGAAGCCGACATAGCTAAGATGGTAAAGCTTAAAAAAAAAAAAAAAAAAAAAAAAAAAAAACCGTTACCACCAACAACAAATAAATAAGCAAACTGCAACCAATATGATTAATGAAATGTTCAAGATGGCTGCTTACCAACGTATGCTTACATTTTAAAGTTCCTTCTGATTCCTTGAGAACCGTCATTAGATACGTGTTAGATTCGATTTTTTGTCCAGTAAGTCTGTACCAAGTTTTGTAACTGTACATTAAACAGTTTCAAAAATAATTAACTGCCCCGAGACATGTTTTGGACACCTTGTACATTATATAAATTAAAATAAAGTCTCATTTTATTTATGAATGAGATTGAAATAAATAAATAAATGAATTAATAATAGTAATTGTGTTTTATACGCTCTTACATGTGGACGATTTGGCATAGAACATGCCTGTAGTGTAGACTGTAGCGTCACTGTACTTTTCTGAACATTTAATTTGATCTTTTTGGTTGTCACGTGAAGAAGGTATCAGACATCAGACCTTGAAACGTCAAAGTTTAGAAGTTGAATTACAGTTAACAGTGGTAAGTAACATTCTTATCGTCATTTTAAACTATTAAAACGTATTTTAAAAATAGTATAACATTTTTTAAACGTTATAAGTACAAGTTTTCACTGTGTTTAATATTTCTCTACTTTGCCATTAACACCGTAAGCTGCACGGTAGCGGTATTGTGGGGATAAAGATAGTTGTAGCAAGAGGTCCTGCCCCTTTGTGCGCGAGTTGCAGGACAAAGGAGCTAACAATGTGGAGGTGTCCTTTGCCGCCGGAATCTGACCCTTTATGCCCTAACATCAGCCCTGGAATGCCCTCATGCCGCGCTCCAAACGTGCTAACAACGGCTCGCATCTGTGTTAACAATAATTACACTGCCTTAACATCAAAGCTGCGGCAGAACGTCATTACTCTTAATGTACAGGGTGAGGCACAACACAACCGGTATAATTTATTTCAGGAATAGTTTGATGTCATTAAAGTTTAAAAACTGTTCCTACGAGCGGAAGTCCTTCTATGACGTCATTACTACCTTTATTATTTAATTTAATAATAATTTTGCCAATATAAACATAAATGAATACCCGGAAATTGCATTTAAGTTAGGAAATAATGAGAAAATCGAGATAAATTGAAAGGGTTTGAAGTGTGTAATTTACATACAAATGTATTTTTGTGTTTTTACGAAGTAAAAAATTTAAAATTTAAATATATTATTCAACCTTGATTAGGTTAGGTTGGTGAAAAGAGATAAAATGAAAAATTTCTTTATTTATAAAGGCGAAGTTAGGACTAAAAAGTCCTCTCCTCCACTTAACCTCTACACGCAAATAAAGAAAATAAAATCATTCCTAATACAATATCGTAACTGGCATGTAAACTACATTGCGTTTAGTAACTAATTACGATACAACATAAAAATTTACATTTTAAAATTAACAACTGTGAATATTGATTGAACTCTGACAAAACTATGTTTAATACAATAATCTACTAATAGAATTATGAGATCCTTATCAGCTTTCATTCTCCATTCCCTCAGCTTATATACAGTTACCCCAGGTGTGACCACAAGAACCACCAACTGTCACTCCCGCCGAGTCCGCAGCAGAAAGGCGCTTAACTTCAGCCCAAAAGAGATCGCGCTTGTCAATAAATCTGATATTTTCTGGGAGAGCGTTCCCAGAAAGATTTATTATATAAGGCTATCCGATGAATTGGAATTGATAATAAAGATGCACCCTTACGATTTCTCCGTGCACTCATAGCAGACATAAAAACAAAATTTTGGGCCAAAAAACTTGGACAACCATTATGGATTATTGCGTGGAACAGAATAAGTAAATGAAAATCTCTAAGTTAATGGGGGAATAAGGACACTTTGTTCCCAGCGCGTTAACCTAAGGTTATTTTATTTATTGGGCACAACAAATTCCGTTAGTAGGGCCTACCTATCCCTGTAGTACCTTCAACTAGATCCAAGAGAGTCAGCCCAGTGCTGGCGTCGAATTCAGCACCTGGCTGTGAGGTTCCAAACAGAGTTGTTCTCTTAAAATCAAGCCTCCCGCAATCCAAAATAAAGTGTTTAGCAGTTTCCTCCGGCTGATTTATTACATAGACTACACGTAGGATCTTCAGAAATAAGTAGTAGCGAATATGTTTTTTTGTTTTCCTCGTATATCGTATGTGGCAGTTAAAATTTTTAAAATGCTCAACAATATTGCTCAAATATTGTGTCACTCTATGAGTGTAAGTCGGAAATTTATCAACCTGATATAATATTATGTAATAATCCTGTACAAACATTTAAGTTCAAATTTAGACTTAGCCACGTAGAGGGTTCATAATTATACTCTAAAATATATTCCTGTTCATAGAATTACGATGTTTGACAAACTTCTGATTTGAGCATTATATATTTGTCCATGTATGGAGTCTTTCACTCAAGGTTTAGTCTAAAATCACACTTTTAGAATTCATTTATTTGTTATACACATATGACTTTAACATAGTCGAACTTACGCAGATTATTACTTCTGAAGATCTACTGACGCTAGTACAGACCTGAAAAAAAAACAAAATAATTAGTCTTACTTGCCTTTGTTTATACAAAAGTAATATATTTGTTACAACATAATTGTCCCTAAGAGACTTATGCATTTCAGGTGTCCAACGAAAGAAGACAAAATTAGGATGACAATGAGGATAGACACAAAAAACAACAAAATACGCTTTCAAATTATTGCTGTAACTATAATCTGTGTATACTTCAGGCCGTACTGTGATCTTATTTTGATGAGCACAAGTTTCCTAAGCTTTAATTCGGAGATTAGTGCTACGCTCAGACTATAACTGTAACTATAACCTGTGTATACTTATAGCCGTACTGTGCCCTCACTTTGATGAGCGCAAGTTTCATAGTCTTTCCTACGGAGATAGTGCCACGCTTCAGACTATCACTGTAACTATAATCTGTGTATACTTATAGCCGTACTGTGCCCTCACTTTGATGAGCGCAAGTTTCATAGTCTTTCCTACGGAGATAGTGCCACGCTCAGACTATCACTGTAACTATAACCTGTGTATACTTATAGCCGTACTGTGCCCTCACTTTGATGAGCGCAAGTTTCATAGTCTTTCCTACGGAGATAGTGCCACGCTCACACTATCACTGTAACTATAACCTGTGTATACTTATAGCCGTACTGTGCCCTCACTTTGATGAGCGCAAGTTTCATAGTCTTTCCTACGGAGATAGTGCCACGCTCACACTATCACTGTAACTATAACCTGTGTATACTTATAGCCGTACTGTGCCCTCACTTTCATGAGCGCAAGTTTCATAGTCTTTCCTACGGAAATAGTGCCACGCTCACACTATCACTGTAACTATAACCTGTGTATACTTATAGCCGTACTGTGCCCTCACTTTGATGAGCGCAAGTTTCATAGTCTTTCCTACGGAAATAGTGCCACGCTCACACTATCACTGTAACTATAACCTGTGTATACTTATAGCCGTACTGTGCCCCATCATTGATGAGCGCAAGTTTCATAGTCTTTCCTACGGAGATAGTGCCACGCTCAGACTATCACTGTAACTATAATCTGTGTATACTTTAGGCCGTACTGTGCCCTCACTTTGATGAGCACAAGTTTCATAGTCTTTCCTACGGAGATAGTGCCACGCTCAGACTATCACTGTAACTATAATCTGTGTATACTTATAGCCGTATTGTGCCCTTCACTTTGATGAGCGCAAGTTTCATAGTCTTTCCTACGGAGATAGTGCCACGCTCAGACTATCACTGTAACTATAATCTGTGTATACATTCAGGCCGCCGTGTGCCTTCACTTTGATGAGCGCAAGTTTCAGGCTTTCCTACGGAGATAGTGCCACGCTCAGACTATCAGTGTAACTATAACTGTGTATACATTAGGCCGTACACTGTAACTATAATCTGTGTATACTTCAGCCGTACTGTGCCCTCACTTTGATGAGCGCAAGTTTCATCGGAGATAGTGCCACGCTCTGACTATCACTGTAACTATAATCTGTGTATACTTAAGGCCGTACCGTGCCCTCACTTGGATGAGCACAAGTTTCATCGGAGATAGTGCCACGCTCTGACTATCACTGTAACTATAATCTGTGTATACTTAAGGCCGTACCGTGCCCTCACTTGGATGAGCACAAGTTTCATCGGAGATAGTGCCACGCTCACACTATCACTGTAACTATAATCTGTGTATACTTAAGGCCGTACCGTGCCCTCACTTGGATGAGCACAAGTTTCATCGGAGATAGTGCCACGCTCACACTATCACTGTAACTATAATCTGTGTATACTTAAGGCCGTACCGTGCCCTCACTTGGATGAGCACAAGTTTCATCGGAGATAGTGCCACGCTCACACTATCACTGTAACTATAATCTGTGTATACTTAAGGCCGTACCGTGCCCTCACTTGGATGAGCACAAGTTTCATCGGAGATAGTGCCACGCTCACACTATCACTGTAACTATAATCTGTGTATACTTAAGGCCGTACCGTGCCCTCACTTGGATGAGCACAAGTTTCATCGGAGATAGTGCCACGCTCACACTATCACTGTAACTATAATCTGTGTATACTTAAGGCCGTACCGTGCCCTCACTTGGACGAGCACAAGTTTCATCGGAGATAGTGCCACGCTCACACTATCACTGTAACTATAATCTGTGTATACTTAAGGCCGTACCGTGCCCTCACTTGGATGAGCACAAGTTTCATCGGAGATAGTGCCACGCTCTGACTATCACTGTAACTATCACCTGTGTATACTTACTGTCATATTGAGCTCTTCCTTTGGTGAACAGAATTACCAAACGGATGCAAATTAAAACCACGTAAACTTCAAAGAATCCTACACCAGTCCTGTATTCGCTTTATCTCACCCAAAGAGCTCGGGGCTAACAGCTTTGACACGAAAATATAAATAAATGCCGTCGTTTCTGTGGCGATTCCGGCCGGAAAACTGACAAACAATAAATGTTGAGAAGGGTTGGTGAAGTTGATGTGAATTATTTTCACATCGCAGGACACTGCAAAGTGTAAAAGCTTTTATAAAGCTTTCCAGCCTGGTGCCTGTAATATTCCCAGGAGACCAATGGTTGCCAGGCAACTGTTGTAGTGTACTCTAGTTGTTTGTACCGCTCCAGTATTTTAACTGGGTTTCATTTATTTTGAGTGTTTTTATTCTCTACAGCTACGCACCACTGCGCCCCGCCACCGCGGCCTGGGGTTCACTCGTTTGTCAACATGTGTTGTAGGGTAATGTGACAATAAAACGAGGATCGCCAAAAGTCAAATACCAGTGATAAAGATAAGGTTGCAGAGTCTGAGAGGTCTGGTAATTTTATTACTGAACGTTTGTTTCGAACATGTATATCCATCGCTTTGTACATATGTTTCTTTTTATCCAACTATAAGTCTGCACATATTAAATCCACATCTTAACTTGGCGTAAAATATTGATGACATCTATAGAATAGAATAGAATATATTAACTTCCTCAAAATACATAAAACATTTACAAGTGATTCATTTTTACATAGAAAAAAAATTAAAACTAAAACTCAAATGCCTTGTTGCCAGGTTTGTTTTAGGCTACATAAGCCGTACCTACTTAAAATAAATTTAAATTAAATTAAGTGCTAGTTTAATTTGGAGTTTTAAAACAAAATAAAAATATGGTATTAATGTATTTGAGGAAATAATAGGTCCTCTAAGGCTAAGTCTGTTTGGAGGTTCCATCAATGTATTTTGATAAATGGTTTACAAGAATCCAACTTCAGAATTACAAAAACAAAAAATTCAACTTTAGTGCAGTCATTGAAGCGAAAAATACGGTCTTACCTCCGAATTTTTTTACTGTGAACCGATTTGCATGAAATTTTGGAATTAGGCTCATCTTACCCTTAAATTCAAAAGTGAAAATGATCTGAACTCCGCCTATTATTTTTAATGGGTGTAAACAACCCCTTAATGGAAAAATTGACATTGAGCCATTTTATCGCTAGAAAACATGTCTAATGGTAAGTGGTGAAATTGTAAAGTGTTTTCTAACACAATTACTTCATATTAAAATAATTTTCAACCCCTTGAAAATCGTACAACCCTTGCAAACAACCCCTAAATTGAAAAAATCACAAAAAAATACTTTGGTACGACATAAAAAGATGTAAGTATAGTGTAAGTAATATTTTATATTCTCTATAACAATTATCAAATTTTTAACTCCCTTTCAACCCTAAAAAACTACCCCTTGATAAAAAAAATTGTTAAAATTTTTTTTTTATAAAATGAAAAGGATTTAAATATTATTCCACACTCGAAAATTAATATCGTATTCTTAAGCTTTTCTACCCTTAAAACTACCCCTAACTTAAAACCGTAAATATATATGATTATATATTTTAAAATAATTAAATTTAGAGTAAAAAATTGCCATTTATTGAATAAAATATTTACAAATTATATGAAATTCACTCAAATGTGTTTTATATATACATATAAGAACGTTGGTATGTATTCATGCCTACGTTTCCAAAATATATGAGCCATATTATGTATATATATACACATTACAATAGTTTTGGGTCTCTATTATACTGCGTACTTTCACATTGCTCCAAATATTCACACTCCGAAATGTTCAGTTACTAAGTAGTAAAAATATGATAAGTTTTTTAACCATAACTCCTTCAATTTTCATCCTATCAAAATTTCTAAAAAACCATTGTAAAGTTAATTAAGAGAGCTACAACATCCTTTATTGCAATATATATAGTAAAAAACCTTTTTCTCAAACGGTGAAGGGTTAAAGGGCTTAATAGAGGCTGTGATAGCGCTGCCACGCGCTCTTTAAACAATCATATCTCCGTCAATTTTTGTTTAACAGAAAAAACACAAAAAAAACCAAATTGTTTGGCAGAAAAATACCTAAATTTTTCATTTTAACACTTTTATACGTATCTATCGTCATTTTTGAGATATTATGAAAAAAGGTGGTTTTTTTTTTTAATTTGAATTTTTTTTAATCGTGACTTTTTTGAAAAATATGTGTCCTCAAGCAGAAAAACTGATAAAGTTAATTCTAGGCGGAATACGATTAATTTTAATTTTGGTGGAATTGGCACTTATGAAACCCATTGATTTAAAAGAAAAAAAACATTAGATGCTCCTCTTATTTGCAACATAGGTCACTTATTTTACGCGCAAAAGACTTTTAATAGTGCTCATTTTAAAGCTTATTTCAAGCACTACAAAACCATTTTTAATTAGAATGCCTAAAATGCATCTGCTCGCCGCTAGATGGAATTGACCACATCGATTAAATTTCAGACAAAATAAGAAACGGCTTTGATTTTTAATATGTAGCTTAATATTGCACTTAAAATACTTTATAAAAAACCAAATTGTTCATTTTTTTACCTGCTACAATTTTGTTCGATATAAAATTTTCGATAAACGTATATTTTTGGAGATATTTACAAAAAACCGATGAAAAACGTGAAAAAATTGCGAATTTTAAATTGCCAATAACTTGAAAAGTATTGGATTTTTCGAAAAACTTTATAGACGATTTTTTGCTTAAAATTAGGCTTTCTATCGATATCCGAGATTATTTTGAAAAACAAAAAATCACCCCTGAGAAGGGGTGGCAACCACCCCCAGGGTGGTTGCGGAGTACAAATCATTTTCACTTTTGAAGTTAAGGGTAAGATAAACCTAATTCCAAAATTGTATGCAATTCGGTTCACAGTAAAAAAATTCGGAGCAATAATGCTTCAATGACTGCACTACTTCTCGCTCACAAACAATCAAAACAAAACACGCATCTATTTAATATGCTTAAATTGTGCCATATAATGTAAAATAAAAAACTCCTTGTGCAATATACATTCACACTCATATCTATATACATACATACATACACACATACAGTACATACATATATACATATATAACAATAAAATAATGTTAATACAGCTATTGCGAATATTAAAATATAAGAAATAAAACAGTTAATTAACAATACCTTGCTGCAATTTTTGCTACTAAAACTTTAATGTACTCCATCCAGGAATCTCTAGCAGTATTTCAATCTCTGTCATACTAAATAACCAATTTTTAAGCCTTTTTAAGAATATATTTACATTTTTAGAAGTTTTAATATTATCTGGTAATTTAGTATAAATCCTAGGTGCAACAAAATTATAGGATTTTGTAAAAAAGGTTGTACAAGGTTTTGGGACAAAAAATGCATTTCTATTCCTAAGTCTATGCTTGTATGCATTATTATCACGAGGCATGCTACCATTCTTATTATAGTCTCATTACACTGCAAACAAACATATACTGTAATAGAAGCACTTTTAAATGTTCAAAAAGAGGACGTGAAAACTCAGTTTTATTTTTTAAAGGATATTAATCTTATGAAATGTTTTTGCAGAATGTATAATGGCTTAATGTTTGAAACATATATGTCCCTCCCCAAATAAACTATTCCATATTCTAATCTACTTTGGACCAAAGGAAAATATAAAATTCGTAACAATGACTCATTACACATTTCTCGTAAAAAATAAAAGTATTTCAAAATATTGTTTAAATTGTTTTTTCAATATTCAACATCTGTGCAACAAGGCAGTGTTAAGAAAAAATTTCAGCATCGTGTATCCTCATTTCGAAATGGAGACACATAGCTTCGAATTTCGACAAACTTAAAACAAAATGATCAACATTAATTACAAATAATTCTTTGTTGATATAAATTCCTACGTTTAATAATTTTGGATGACAAAAATTGGATTGTAAAGCACATCAGCAATAATTATAGACGATCGATAACGACCTGATAAACAGTGCAGATTTACAACAATGAAGCTCCTATCTGCACTAATTGGCAATTGATATCAATCAAGCCAATATTACTTAATGATAATTCTATCAAGTATCATACAATTTTAAGAGATATCTTTTGTTTATAATAAGTTAACATTTTTTAACCACTCAACAGTATTATTTTTATACCTACAACTATACATTTTTCTGGATTTTTTAGTGTTTTTACAGAGACAGGTTTTTATAGTTAAGTAGGCCTATATACTTTTTATACAAAAAAGGTAAATTTTAGTGCCTTTTGGTATTTTGTATAAATTGTCTAATGAGTCATTTTCACTATACGTGTTCGAGTCATCATCACAAAACGAAACCAATGTACGTCTATTTGTGCGTTAGATCTTTCCATAGTACAATAAACACTAGAAACAACACGTGTTAACTGTATGAAGGGTGCACATGCAAAAACGCGCTAGCTGTCTGCACTGTGCTGCTATCTAGAAGAGAATGTCAGAACTACTTGCGCGACGCGCAGTTGTCATAGTAATGTTTCGTGCGTAATATTACGGCACACAACAAAAAAGGAACAATATATTGGTGCGTAATATTACGTCAGTAGCACACTTTTACGCAATCGATATGAACGTAATATTACGTCAAAAACAGTGTAAGGGTATTGATTGTGAAAATAGCAAATTTTTTTTAGATAAATCGTGTTGAGTTTTATCGTGTTCAGAAAAAAACGCTACATTACAAACACAGGGGCGTTTGAACTAGGTATTACTCAGGATTCCGACGATCACACACACGGTGGTGCATATTTAAACAATATTACCCTTAGAGTCAAATTTGAGAGCCAATGTCTATCAATTAAGGAAAATACATTTTTTAAATTCTACCCCCAATTGGTGTGCCTACTTAAACAGCCGCCATCACGTTGTCGTGCCGTACCTGGCACAACTGGACGTAGGGTATGAATAAATAAATAAGAATGCTTAAATCACACAAAATGTATTTCTCAAGTCATAAATGGCAGTAAGCAACTAAATCATTCAAACCAAAAGCAAGCAAATCGCTAAATGAAACTCAAGATTCTAAAGTTTATAATATACTAATACAGTTTTTCAAACACAAAAACCTTTGAAATGAAAAGAGAAAACATCTTATATTGGGCGCGCTCGACAGTAAGTAGGGTCTGAGAGAAAGACTTGAGCTAATTTAGAAAAAGATTTGAAATGAACTTGGACTTTTAATTTAAAACATAATATGTTTGTGCAACAAGTGAATGACGGCTATTCGTCTACCATCTGGGAGGGTTCACTTACTTGGTCAACGTGTGCTGTTCCATCAGGGACTCGCCAAGGAATGATCTAAAGTTATGTTCTTGGTGGGTTTTGGGGCCCTCCCCACTCATGCTATTTTACTTGATGCTTATTGGTCACTTCGTATCTAAATTGTGCTAAATAGCCATAAATGGTGATCTAAAGAGTTGGATGGCTGGGATTGGTCCGCGGTTTTTAACTGGGTTATTGTTCAACTTTTAGCATTATCTTCTACCCGCTTCCTTGAGGAAAACTACTGAGTTTTTATTTCTCATGGGAACAAAGATTTGCTCTAGTTCACAAATTATTTATAAAGAAATATTACGTTGTTTTAGAAAAGATTTGTCATTATTATTTGGATTTGGAATGAATAATTTTTGATACTGGGCAGCAGCACTACAACATTAAGGGATTTCGTGTAACTGTTTTGGGTAATACACTTGTCTAAGATATATTTATGTATAATTCTACCTCAGGAGCGATTTTCCAAAACTCCTCAATTCAGACTACCTCATGTTAGAATCTATAGCGACAGTAATGCTTAGTAAGTAAGTAGCATAGCATAGATTTTGAACGTAAGGGTGCCATCTGTGACCACCATTACCCTGTTCAATTTTAAATGTGTAAATAAAATAATAGATTAATTTAATTCTTAAATCTGCAATAAAGATTGTCCGGCAGGGATTGAATGAAGTGATGGATCACAGCCAGATTTCTTATTGCAGAGTACATAAAGAAAATATACTTTTTTATATAAATCTTTTATATAATGTATTGGGGGTCTATATACTCCAGCATGTCATATTCCCCAGCTAAAATAGTAAAGTTTACAAGGCCCGATATTTAAGATATCCACGTCACCTAGAGGGTCTTAAAACAGAATTCAATAGGTATGAATTCAATGTACCACTTACAGCGAACCTCAAACCTAGAAATCCAGAAGTCCAAAGACGCATTGAAGTGATAATCCAGACTTGAGACCAAACATGAAGACAATTATGAATATTTGTTATAAAATAACTAACAACGTAACGAGAACAAATCACGAAAAGAGTTTCTGTAACGTACTGTGGAATCAGGATACTTCGAAGAGGATGTACTCCAGAGAGAAAGCCTTGCGCTCAGGCTATGAAAACACTCACCGGGACAACATCATTAGGCAGTGTCCAGAGCAGGACAGCTACCGGAATGTGGTGGAGAGAAAAGTGAAAGAAATTCTGAGAAAGAAGACCACGGGGAATAGGAGGAGGATTAAACCAGTGGGTAGTCCATGGACAAACTAGGACTGAAGAGATACTACTCTACGGTTCAACTAGTGGTTGTGGAATATAGGTGAGAGCTTCTTGGCTGAGCGTTAGCGAAGCGTGTAACTTGAGGGGCTAGAAAGATTTCTTTCCTGTCTGTCTGTGAACCACAATGTACACCTGACGTTTTGCAAGAAAGTTCTACATAGCAAAAGTCGAGTTTGTCGATGGTGCATTTCATGCAATACGATTTGGCTGAGCGTTAATTTTACACTAGTCTCATTCCAAGAAGACAACAGGAAAATCGCACAATAAATAAATTTGTAAATAAACTGAATACATTCATATGGAATTTTAATATGGGACATGCTACTAACGAAATGAGCTATCTATACACCTGAAATTTTGCATGCAACCTCAGCGAAGCTACGAGTAGTTATGCAACATGTGGTGTGACGTACCCCTACCTTGTAGTTAGTGAAATCGTGTTTATGGACATACCATTACTAAAATTGCTTTGAATATAATAAATATGTAAAAATAATAGCAATTGAAAAGTTTAGGTGCTGTTTTGTTAAAATAACGTAACTTAAAATTACTTGTAAGTATTACTATTTTTTCAAGATCATTGTCTTAATAAATTTCTATATTCATATCATGTGAATTTCCTCTTTAATGTTATCATCAGGATGGATACGTGTGGCAGGTGGGACTTCTGTGTCGCCAAACCTTGCACATCTCAAGTGAAATGTAAGGGTACATGCACTATATGCAGTCTTATAGCACGATCTAAATCACAGAGCATGACGCAGGACTCATGTCACTGGAAAAGGTGTTTATATTTTGTGCACTAAGAACATATAGTACAGATCTTATAAAGGTGGAGTATTTTCACAGTAATTTTGAAAAGATGAAATGATTTCGGACATTTCCCACCGTTATGTTACAAAAAAGTACTAAACTACGTTTCAATGAATGAAAAATTCTCCCTTCTTCATGTGTTAAAAGACCTTAAGACATTAAAAAATTGAAATAAGTTGCTATGGACCGCACTTGCTTATTCACCTTCGTTAGTTTGAGGATGTCATGTTTGTGATCTTCCCTCCTGCGCATTGACGTCGGCAGGGTTCATTCGTTCCAGCCTAGGATGCATGCAGTTTGTCAGGTATCACTTGAATATTTTAGCTGTGAGTGACAGTCCATTACCACATTTCTTGGTTTTTAATGTCCTATGGTCTTTTCCACACATGAAGAAGAGGGCAGACTCCAACCCTTGAAACGTAATGATACTATTTTGTATCAAAAAGCGATGGCAATGTCCGAATTCCCATTATCTATTCACACCTTCCCTCGCCAATAACTTTCATTCATTTAATTTAGTTTTCATTTCGTTTTATTTCATTTCCATTTTCATTTAATTTAATTTTTTGCATCATATAGCGATGGCAAATGTCCAAAATCCCATTATCTATTCACACCTTCCCTCGCTAATAACTTTCATTCATTTAATTTCATTTGCAATAACAAACTTTAAGCAAAGAACTAGTATATTTGTAAATAACTCGTCTCCTTCTTCCGAGAACAGATTGAACCAGAGAAAACAGCAAAAGTGACTGGAACATCATATAAATAATTTTGGCGCAGCGAAATGTGTTTCTCTCGGCCAAGATATATCTCGAGTTGGGGTGCGATGACAACAGGAAATGCGCTGAGAGAGTTCTCAGAAAGCACTCAGTGACCGAAAGCTCGATGTCGAGTAATAAATCAGTCCGGTACTTTATCTCACTTCATATCGCTCTCTCGGTGTATTCCTTTTTATGGAATCGGGCTTGTAAATCTTGAACATAAAAATTATATAAAGATAATGTCTTGTTAATGTTAAAAAAACACTCCAATAATATACTTTATTATTTATTTCTGTGAGGCCTTTCGTACTCAATGCCATTATCAGACCCACATGACTGAACAGAAGCGGTTACAATAATAATATAAAGAATAAAAGATATGCCATTAAAATACAAGGAGATAATATTCTATGACAGGACAGTATGTCTATGTATATATATAAAAAATTAAGTTGATATTTAGTTAGATCAAATAACGTAACCGTGAATTTTGAAAAGGTCCAGGTTTTTTATTTACAAGATTATTTTGGTTCTTTATAAAAATTGTTTCATATGCATCGAGGATTTTTTTATTTTGCACTTCTTTACATAATTTTGCATTTGAAAAATAGTGTCCAGTTTGAAGTGCATGTTTTACTATGGCCGACCTTTCTTCTTGTTAGTATTTTAAACATTCTCTGATGTTTATGATGATGTGCTCATTGATTACGAAAGGCCTCACAGAAATAAATAAAAAAGTATATTATTGGAGTGTTTGTTTTAAATTAATAATTAATTCCAATAAGAACAGAGCTTCTAGAATGTATAATGTCTTATATTATAGAAATAAGATCAGAAATTTTAGTCGCCTCACAGATAATTATCGAGTTTAACGTATGCGCATTAATCCTCATTCTTACTTCGGTTTAGATAAAAAAGAATAATTTTGTAATAGCTAGTTTTTTAATTTCAAATATTGTTTTAGGAAACTTAACAAACAGTATTGACTTGCTACAAGTTTTTTTCTCACTGAAATTCACCATATACAGCCTCTCTCGGTGTATTCCTTTTTATATAATCAGGCTTATAAAACTTGAAAATTACAATTATATAAAGATAATGTCTTATATTATAGAAATGAGATCAGAAATTTTGGTCGTCTCATAGATAATTATCATGTTTAACTTAAGCGCATAAATCCTCAAACTTTGGGTTTCTAACTTTGATTTAAAGAAAACACTGGAAGCTGAGTTTTTTAATAATTGAAAATATTGTTTTAGGAAAGTTAACAAACAGTATTGACTTGTAAAAGTTTGTTTCTCATTGAAATTCAGTATATAAACAAAACTACTTTCAGAAACTTGTTCAATATTACTAGATTATTGCACAGTATTTTACGGATACTAAATTGGTATTCTTAAATCGCGTTTTCTGGGATTCTAACAACTAAGTACTTCCGGGGATCACTAGTGAAAATCGTATACATAATTATCACACATATTTCATGAAAAAATGTATATATAAACTATAAAGTAAAATATAAGTAGGTAAGGTTTCAATTCCTACTAAAAGCTAATGTTTTATCCAGTTGTCTGAATTCGTTACTAAAGATGTTTGAAACACGAAGAACCGCAGAAGCTCAGCAGCTGTCCGGCCACATACATGTAAGGGCGAGGGCTGAACTGTGACCCCAATAGTCAGTAGGCCAGAGACGAGCACCGCCACTACCGCCGCACTGCAGGTCTGTAACTGACTTGCCGACCCTTGCCCCTTGCTTCGTCTCTCGTCTCGGTTTTAATGAGTAATTAAAAAAGTACTCCAGTGCATATTTTATCCATCACGTATTATTTTACAGGGATCTTCGTCATAATTATCGATAATGAGTGAAAAGTAGACACAGCACAGAGGACCTTCTCATTTCTCGGAGTGGAACTTTTCTTCCGTATCATACAAGGCCCACGACTAAACCATTATAACACATACGCGGAGTATTCTTTGGCCACATGCCATTGAAGTTGCGTGCAAAATTTCAAATTCAATTGGAGAATTCTGCCAAAATCCTCAGTTACACCGAAGAAAAGTATAAAGTTTGCAGCTCAATTCGTTATCGAAAATAAAAAAAATATTAAAATCTTCCCTGACCTAGGGAGTCAGAACAACACCCATAATAAGACCAAAATTTCCTCTGATATAGTGACATAAAAGAGTAGAAAAAAACCCCAAATAAGAATGAAAGACCTTACCTAATATAAACTGTCCGAAAAAGCTTAAATCAGAATGGAAATATTTCCTAATGTAGAAACATAGAGTCAAAAGAACAGCCAAAATAAAAACTAAAACCATCCCTAAATTAGAAACATAGAGTCAAAACAAAGAGTCTTATAAGAACGAAAATCATCCCTAATAGAAACATAGAGTCAAAACGTGAGCCTACAAAAAAACAAATATTTTCCACAATTTAGAAATATAGAGTCGAAAATGACTCTAATAAGAACTTAAATCTTCCCTAATGTAGAATAATACAGTCAAACATGAGTCTTATAAGAACGAAAATCCTCCTTAATGTAGAGACATACAGTCGAAACAAGAGCCTAATAAGAACGAAAATCTTTCATAATGTAGAGACATACAGTCGAAACAAGAGCCTAATAAGAACGAAAATCTTTCATAATGTAGAGACATACAGTCGAAACAAGAGCCTAATAAGAACGAAAATCTTTCATAATGTAGAAGCATAGAGTCGAAACAAGATTCTAATAAGAACAAAAATCTTCCTTAATGTAGAGACATACAGTCGAAACAAGAGCCTAATAAGAACGAAAATCTTCCTTAATATAGAGACATACAGTCGAAACAAGAGCCTAATAAGAACGAAAATCTTCCTTAATGTAGAGACATACAGTCGAAACAAGAGCCTAATAAGAACGAAAATCTTTCATAATGTAGAGACATACAGTCGAAACAAGAGCCTAATAAGAACGAAAATCTTCCTTAATGTAGAGACATACAGTCGAAACAAGAGCCTAATAAGAACGAAAATCTTTCATAATGTAGAGACATACAGTCGAAACAAGAGCCTAATAAGAACGAAAATCTTCCTTAATGTAGAGACATACAGTCGAAACAAGAGCCTAATAAGAATGAAAATCTTTCATAATGTAGAAGCATAGAGTCGAAACAAGAGCCTAATAAGAACAAAAATCTTCCTTAATGTAGAGACATACAGTCGAAACAAGAGCCTAATAAGAACGAAAATCTTTCATAATGTAGAGACATACAGTCGAAACAAGAGCCTAATAAGAATGAAAATCTTTCATAATGTAGAAACATAGAGTCGAAACAAGAGCCTAATAAGAACGAAAATCTTCCTTAATGTAGAAACATAGAGTCGAAACAAGAGCCTAATAAGAACGAAAATCCTCCTTAATGTAGAGACATACAGTCGAAACAAGAGCCTAATAAGAACGAAAATCTTTCATAATGTAGAAGCATAGAGTCGAAACAAGATTCTAATAAGAACAAAAATCTTCCTTAATGTAGAGACATACAGTCGAAACAAGAGCCTAATAAGAAATGAAAATCTTCCTTAATGTAGAAACATAGAGTCGAAACAAGAGTCTAATAAGAACAAAAATCTTCCGTAATGTAGAAACATAGAGTCGAAACAAGAGCCTAATAAGAATGAAAATCTTTCATAATTTAGAAACATAGAGTCGAAACAAGAGCCTAATAAGAATGAAAATCTTTCATAATTTAGAAACATAGAGTCAAAACAAGAGCCTAATAAGAATGAAAATCTTTCATAATTTAGAAACATAGAGTCACAAACAAGAGCCTAATAAGAATGAAAATCTTTCATAATTTAGAAACATAGAGTCGAAACATGAGTCTAATAAGAACGTGAATCTTCTCTAATGTAGAAACATAGAGTCGAAACAAGAGCCTAATAAGAATGAAAATCTTTCATAATTTAGAAACATAGAGTCGAAACAAGAGCCTAATAAGAATGAAAATCTTTCATAATTTAGAAACATAGAGTCAAAACAAGAGCCTAATAAGAATGAAAATCTTTCATAATTTAGAAACATAGAGTCGAAACATGAGTCTAATAAGAATGAAAATCTTTCATAATTTAGAAACATAGAGTCGAAACAAGAGCCTAATAAGAATGAAAATCTTTCATAATTTAGAAACATAGAGTCGAAACAAGAGCCTAATAAGAATGAAAATCTTTCATAATTTAGAAACATAGAGTCGAAACAAGAGCCTAATAAGAATGAAAATCTTTCATAATTTAGAAACATAGAGTCAAAACAAGAGCCTAATAAGAATGAAAATCTTTCATAATTTAGAAACATAGAGTCGAAACAAGAGCCTAATAAGAATGAAAATCTTTCATAATTTAGAAACATAGAGTCAAAACAAGAGCCTAATAAGAATGAAAATCTTTCATAATTTAGAAACATAGAGTCGAAACATGAGCCTAATAAGAACGTGAAAATCTTCTCTAATTTAGAAACATAGAGTCAAAACAAGAGCCTAATAAGAATGAAAATCATAATTTAGAAACATAGAGTCAGTCGTAACATGAGTCTAATAAGAACGTGAATCTTCTCTAATGTAGAAACGTACAGTCGAAACAAGAGCCTAATAAGAATGAAAATCTTTCATAATTTAGAAACATAGAGTCAAAACAAGAGCCTAATAAGAATGAAAATCTTTCATAATTTAGAAACATAGAGTCAAAACAAGAGCCTAATAAGAATGAAAATCTTTCATAATTTAGAAACATAGAGTCGAAACATGAGTCTAATAAGAACGTGAATCTTCTCTAATGTAGAAACGTACAGTCGTAACATGAGTCTAATAAGAACGAAAATCTTCCCTAATGTAAAAACATATAGCAGGTTCGAAGGTAGGGAACAACAGAGGACATGAGGTGGTGGTGTTCATGGCTGGCGGAGAGAGAATAAGTCTGACATTCCTATTGGTTTTACACAAACCAACATGCATTTATTTAAAGCTGTTACTTGTTAAACAAAACTGATTCTCTTACAGTCTTCATTCAATAAGTATATACACAAGATAGCTATTGCAGATAATTTGTAACAGATTTCGGTTCATTACAAACAAATGTAATGAAACGTATTTTTTACATTGCATGAACTTTTCTTTCAATCGACTCTTCATAACCTTCAAGTAATCTAGGCGAAATGAAAATGTCATAATGCATTATAGTTTCGATGTTGTCCATGACAAACTATAGCACGAAAAAGAAAACCATGTAATAAATAAGATTTTTTAAATGTGTTGTATATTCATCAAGTATAGGGTGTCGCTTATTACACACTTCAATATAATTTTTGTAGAAAATCATAGACGATTCAACAAAGGGAAACGTCGAAATGTATTATGTACAATTACTGCACATTGTATATAAATGTTTTAACAACTTCTTGAAATTGGAACTCTTTATATAATAAAGGGGGTAAATGAAAACTGACCCGGAAACATATTTTTTTTTTAAATTATATCTAGGTATACCAAAACCTACAAAAATATAGATTAGATAAAACCACATACTTCTTAAACATCTGTTATTAAAATACACCCCTAAAATTAAATTAAGGATTTTATAAAACAAAAATCACTGCAGTAATGTATAATATTTTTTGTACATCAGTGGGTCATATTTGTAGATTTCATCACCAATTAACAGTTCTAGATTTAGTTTTTGAAGTGCCCTATTTATTCCACAAATAAAACAAATTTTAATTAACAGTTCAAGTAAAAGCGGTATAGTGTGATTTTTCTTGAGATCAATTTAGTCGTTTATTTCAATTCGTATAAAAAATGGGTCAACTAAATGGTGAATTGATCGGCATAAAAAGATGGAAGTGATCAACTGGAAAATAAGTAGAAGATTAATGCACTGATCATAAATCAAGCGAGGTAACCAGCGCGCCCTGTGACGGAGCAGTGAAGTTTAACTAGTAATTTCCGTAACTCCCGCCATGAGGCGTTTATCACCATCTGATTTATAGAGTGCTCCCGGTCATATGGTTTATTCTCTTAGGAATTTCAACTCGAGACCGTTTCTGGAGTTGTGACGCCGAGGACAAACTATTCTTACTCCGAATTTGGGTATTTGTGAGATTGTGGTTTCCATGTTGGCCTAACCCTATTAGTGACGTTTTTTAACGCTATACCTCGCGTGGCCAGACACCAGTCTTATCAGTAACCTCCTAATTGTGACTATTAGAACCTTTTCCTAATAAATAACATTATTCTTTTCTTTCATACTTCCGCTTTTCAACCCATAACAGAAGGGTTGATCGCTAAAATATATAGACGCAGAGCTCCCTCCCTCCCAACCCCCCCCCTCTCTCTCTCTCCCTCTCTCTCCCCCTCAATGAGTTTCCTTTAGGGGACAATGAGTCATCCACATTGAAACAGTGAGAGGTGTTCACCGTACTACAGGTTTTCGGGTGATGGGTCTGTTGTTACCTGGAGCTGTTATAGGCTACGTAGAGCAACGATTTGGAATGTTTTACAGGTGTTAAGCCATGGTTTAGAAGACAATTTCCCAACGTAGGACCACCTCAGCAGTGTTCACTTCTGGCTGGTTTATACCTTCCAGTTGAACCAACACTGGGTACAGCAAAAACCGATGTGTCACTTAAATCTGGGCAACCTTATGAATGTCCAGGAGCGGTACATCATTAACCGCAAATGTCGAGATTCTGGGGCGCAAGGATAGTTCGATAGGTCTAGTTTACTGCAGGAGATGACTGTTGGAATTGGTGGGGTTCGTTCCCTAAGTGTCAGAGGTTTGTTTTCTAAGAGTCAAAGGTTCTTGCCAGCCTAGACATAAAGGTGTGCCACCCCTGCCTGCTTTGTCTGGAGAGGCTGGTTCAGAACTGGCCTCCCCTTCTTCCTAGGGGACATGACTTTAGATCGTCCTAAACTTTTCCTCATGGACCTAGACAGAAAGCGACGCATATGTCTTTATAGGACTAGGACCATTGCAGTACTGGCACGCTTGCTCACGACGCCACCCCTAATTCAGACAGATAATCGTAAAATTGGGTCCACAAGAAAAGATATTCTTTTAGAACAAAACAGTTTTTATGGAAATACATATTTTGAATTTAAATGTTCAGCAAATAACTGAAGAAAATCTCGTATATTACCAAACAATTCAACAAACATATATGTACGTACGAGTCATTAAATGAATCTAGTAATTTTAAAACAAGTCTACCACTTGATTGTTGATAACAGTTTAATTTCATTAATAACTTTATAGCCAATGTAAACTGAGAGTGTATTTTAGTTTTACACCGGGGTATCAAGTCTTTTATATTTTGTATACTGATTATAATAAGTTATAATATACAACTTTTCGTTATTAAATCGTAACTGAACATCTCAGATTTTCATACGTGTCTGAGCTAAACCCCCTCTAGTGGTGACTTCCGTTATGCAAATCGGCCTGTCTCAACCACGGAGATAAAGTCCCACGAGCTCCCTCTGTACGTGTTAATTTTGCGCATTATAATAGCTTTTATGCCGAAAACTTGTATGCACTTATCAATTGCATACTTATTGTACTTATTGTATCAATTTATACTATAGTAAATTATAATTTTAGTTTTAAATAATTCAAGCTAATAGTGAAGTTGCAAGGTCTTATTAGCCTTTCTGATGAAACAGTTTTTTTATTTTACTAATTAATGTTTTGGCTCTCGTAGTTTGAGCTTGTTTTAGGTGGATTTGTGGTGGTGGTATAGATTCGTGGTGGTGGTATAGATTAGTGGTGGTGGGATAGATTTGTGGCAGCATCCCGTGGTAACCATCTGCAGTTCGTGGAGCCAAGATTTTGATCGTCCAGAAGTTTTAAAAACATTAAAAAATTATTGAAGAAGTTTGCAATGTCAGATAGGAATTGTTCCTGATTGAGATACTAGAATCACACGCTACGGGTTTCTTTATAAACAAGCCATTCGGCGATTCGTCTGAGGCACTGTGTAATTACCATACGTAAGTGCTTTATAACACACGATTATTACCAGCCCTGAAGATTAAGATTATTTATTAGTGTACACCCCCCTTACTGCGATATAGATGGTGGGATGTTGAAACCCAGCACCAATGCAAAATACACCCAAAAACCGCCCACTCGATGAGGCGGAGATTTTTACAATGACTGGTCTTATCTAAGGCGTCAGTCATTTGAACTAAGGGTACAAACACAAGATCGCGACACGGCACGTCACGTCACGGTAAGACACGTCACGGAAACGTCACGGCAAGACACGTCTCGGAAACGTCACTTCACAGAACGTCATGTCACGGAACGTCACGTCACGGAACGTCATGGCGTGTTAATATTCATTACTCAGTAGTAAACATGGCGATGGGCAAGGCGAATCGTACATTTTGTTTAGACAATCCCTTATTTGTTTAAATATAGGTAATTTTTTATCGACGTAGAGAGTGTGGTGTGTGAGAGAAAACTGCAATATGGCGATACTATCCAAATACCGCTACTATATTTTGGATCAGACATATTTAATTCCTTACCTGACTCCCAAAAGAACAATCCCGAAATTTGCTTTTTAACTCCATATCGTGACGCTTTCTTAGAAATGGCGACTTTTGTAATATGTGACAATAATTTTACTATTGTTCACATTCTCAAATATGTTGATAAATGTTTTAAGTGATGTCTATGTCTGAAAGATCGTAATACGGTACTCCAATGAATAAGTCATTTCCGTTCTATCGCCTTTTCCAATTTTGAAACGAAATGAAAACATTTAGAATGCGCTTGTCATTTAGTAAGGCAGAAGGAAAACTGGAGGGGACCTTAAGGACAATTTGGAACCAATACACTCATCAAGCACGGTAAAAACGCGTGTGGACACTCGAACCATGACGTGGCGTGCCACACTATGTGTGTTTGTACCTGTGACACTTGTTAGCTTCAGTTATTTAAAATCCCACCCCTCAGCCAACAGTCGGTTACGAAGCTAAGGGTACAGTCTGTTCGGAGGGTAACAGAGTTCCGGAAGGAAAAGCCCACTTACCATCTTGTTGACTGAAGGAACCGCCCGCAGATATTTCGGAAATAAGGAAAGTTCTGGTGGAACGACGCTAATGTGAGGGGACTCGAGCCTGAGCCGGTACCAGGATATGAGGAGGCACCGCCAGATCGAGGGAGAGAGCTTCCGCACGCGGCACACAATCAATCCGCGACCCTCACGCGACTGTACGGTGCCTGTCCAAGTTGTCACTCCCTGGAGGTGAATCACGAAACTACCTTGGAAGATTTAATTTTTAAGAGGATCTTTTAAAACTTCAAACTGAGACAGTCTCATTCAACTGATGATGCTCTGTCTCACTGTTGTAATACATAAATCTAAGTACACTAAAATAATATGGATCACTGAAAATTATGAGATAGTTTTTATGTTACGTTAAACGCACACAAATAACGCAGGTTCAATGCTATTTTTGAGTGTATTACAACATAGATAATTACCTTAAAAACTACCATTGTAATACGGATTTCACCCCTGACAGCCCAGATTTTAAGGTGAGAGTACCTCATTACTACGGTGTACATACTGTACTCACTAGATTGTCACTATGGCTAAAATTGGGCTGTTACGGGTTACACAATAGTATAATATACTATCTAGTTTAAGCCATTGATATAATAACTAGTTTAAACAATAAATATACAAACTAGTTTAAACAAGTTATATACTAGCTAGTTTAAAAAGTTGATATACTTACTAGCCAGTTTAAACAACTGATAAACTAGCTTGTTTAACACAACTGATAAACTAGCTAGTTTAAACAAATGATATAGAAGGTTTAAACAATAGATATACTAACTGGTTTAAACAATCAATATACCAGCTAGATCGAACAATTGATATATTAACGAGTTTAAACAATTGATAAACGAGCTAGTTTATACAATTGATACATTAGCTAGTTTAATAATAATAAATTAATAAACAAGCTAGTTTAAACAGTTGATATATTTTCTAGCTAGTTTAAACAACTGATACACTAGTTAGATTAAACAATTGATATACCAGCTAGATTGGACAATTCATGTAATAGCTAGTTTTAACCCCTATATTTGTGTAACCATATCTTTTTAGTCTGATTACCACATTAAATACTGAATATACTAATAAGTTATGTGAACGAAATGGCTCTGTAATGTGTTAAAAAGTCATACACTAATTAATTTAAGAATTTTATGAGTTGGGGTAAAACAATTGCTAGACAGTCGTTAGCCTAGACATAAGGGCGTGCCTCCCCTACCTTTGACAGGAGAGG
Organism: Homalodisca vitripennis; assembly: GCF_021130785.1. Taxonomy (NCBI): domain Eukaryota; kingdom Metazoa; phylum Arthropoda; class Insecta; order Hemiptera; family Cicadellidae; genus Homalodisca; species Homalodisca vitripennis. The sequence continues at coordinate 130,933,997 of NC_060213.1, forward strand.
CTGGCACAAAGCTGATATCCCCTTCTTCCAAGATTACATTACTGAAATTAGTGGCTATAATCCTCCCTTAAGTTCCTAGGAACCCGCCCCTACCCCATCCATCCTGAAAATCTTCTTACTCTGGAAGCAGGCGCAATTGTCCTTTTAAGGACCAAGTGCAATGTTTCTCAACATATTGACTTAAAAGGAAATAAAAAACACTCAGAACTTCTCCACTAGATGAGCTTATCGACAAAAATATTTGCACACTGCGAAACCTAACGCTTTACGGCACCAATGTGAGAGATTAACCCGATGAGAGGCTACAGTGACGTCATCGCACCTAAATGTTTATTCTAATCGTGCACATGTGAAATAGTACTTTTGTTACTCGCTATTTCAGAAATAACAAAACACGTTTTACACCACTTTGTACTTGGAGTGGAATGAAAGGATTGTACTCATTGCTGCAGACTCGCGTATCTCGGATACTAATGTTTAAACTATAAAGGAAACTCGTCCGCTTTGGGATGATTTGAGCGCTACATTGTCTTCAGTTTCGTCCTTCTCAATCCGCCAGTGAAGATTATTGTGCTCTGTATGTTTGGCGAGTCGATTCGTTCAGAATAATTACAGCTGAAATATATTAATCCGCTGATATACACAATCTGTGGAGCGCTGGCGGTATTTCAATTAACGAGTTGCGCGAGTGAATAAATACTAAGCTTGATTTACACACTGATGTATCTAAAATTTTGTTAGATTTTCATGAGGGTCCTCGATACTAAAACTGCCCCCCCCCCTTTAGAGCTAGAGCCGCCAATATAGATTTGAATTACGTTTGTATTGTGATTTGGGAGTGCCGATGGCCGAGCGGTCTAAGTCGTTGGACTTTGGGTCTGAGTTAGAGATAACGCAGGTTCAAATCCTGTCTGTGACCATTGCACTTTTTATCAGTACCATCGACCTTGTACTGTATCGACTCTCCCCCTTATTCTGTTTGATAAGATCCTCGCACAGGCCAGTGGCCCATGAGGGCGGACAGAATAAGGCTTAAAAGGAGATCGGCCTCTTCTTTTTATAAAAAAAACGTGGTATTCTTGATAACCATTAAGCTAGCCGTTGGGCAATTAGGAGAACCCAATGATGTACTGTATGTAGTATATAAATTAAATAAATTGAAAAATCGTGAAATTAAAATGTTATTGGTGGTGCGACATGGCGGGGAATGGTGCAAGTAGACCCGTTTGGGTCCAAAAAAATTTTCCTATTTCTCAACGTAAATATTTTTTCCGAACCGCTTCAGTTTTATACGCCATATTATTCACATGCGATAAATGGTAGGAAAATATATTTGACGGCAAGAAATCCACAAGCAGAGAATTCTACTCCGTAGAAAGTTCTACAAATTGGCACATGGGATTCTTCCGGCAAAGAAAAATATTTCACTATTGCAAACATATGTATAAATTTAATTTAATAATTAGGGCTCAAGAATATTAATTGGCATTATAAGATTTCGGACATTTTCCATCGTTATAGGTTACCATCGTTTTGGGTATTTTTGAACCCTTTTATTTCCCTTCTTTACTGTTCGTTATTTTTGTCTGTATTAAATCCTCCCCCACCTGACGAAGAGGATAGATTCCAATCCTCGAAACGTTCTGTGTTACCTTTTATAACCTATAACGATGACAAATGTCCGAAATCCTGTTATCCTTTCAAAATAATTTTGTTTAACATGGCTATGTTTAATGTAGTTTTTCTCTCTACACTATTCTCACTGTAAGAAAATCCTGGGAGGTGTAAAATTCCTAAAATGCAATAATTAAGTACAGTTGACATTTTTGCAACTAACTCATTACTTACATCCCTCGTAAGTGTTACCGAGTTCACCAATGAGTTTCAGCCAAAGAACGAAGGACACAGACGTATCTTGCTCCAGAGGGACGAGGAGCATAGCCATAGTAAAATGAAGGCTAAACATTGTAACATATTACAGCGACAAGCAAACTTTACAAACCAATAAGGTAGACAGAAACAGTAGCGGCGCGGCGTTAATATTGCGGCCCGGGCCGAGCGTGAGTGACGTGTACACTGCGAGCAAACGTTACAGCAAACCTTCAAACGTCATTTGGCTAGAGTCAACGTTTGCATTAAGGTTTACTGCCCTCGGCCCTGTGTGTATTAATTACTGGTCATTTATCTTCGTGATTTAAACGGAATACACGATTCTGGCTGGTGTTTACTCATAAAGTATAGATGTCCGACTTTGAAAGTTAACCACAAAGACACTAGTAGAGCTACAATAATGGGAGTTACATTAACATCATTTTTGTATGTATTAATACCTCCCCACCTGACGAAGAGGATAGATACCAAAACTCGAAACGTTGTGTTATACCTTTTATAACCTATAACGATGGCAAACGTTCGACATCCTATTATCCTTTCAAACCATCTTCAATAATAAACTTTAAATAAAGAATCAAAACTCAGTTTGTTTTTTTTGCGTTTAGACATATAAAGCGCTGTCGTTGTATATAAAAAAAAAACGCTGCTCAATTATTTATCCGCTAAAGATTAAACACTTTAAATAGTGCTTACAAATAAAATGCTCAACATAATGCCTCTAAGAGCTACAACAATGGGAGTTAAATTAAAATGATTTTTGAATGTATTAATACATCCTCCACCTGACGAAGAGGATAGATTCCAATCCACGAAACGTTGTGTTAAACCTTTAATAACCTATAACGGTGCCAAATGTCCAACATCCTGTCAAACCTTCCGATCCTCAATAACAAACTTTAAACAAAGTATAAAATTCAGTTTTGTCTAAAGCGCTGTCGTGGTATATTATCGAAACGCTACTCAATTACATGTCCGTTAAAAATTAAAAATTTTAAATAGTGTTTACAAATCACATACTCAACATAATGTTTTTACGAAGTTAAAAACGTGACCAATGCTGAGTGTAATGAACACGGTTGAGAATAAAAGCTAAGATGGTAATTTAATAACAATTTTTTCAAAATAACTTCTAAAATTATTAACTTAAAACAGTACACTAGTACAATTTTGTACAGAAGTTTTATCTAAATCGGATCACAAGTTTCTAAGTTATGAATATTTAGATACCGTTAGGTTGGAAAGAGCCGAAATTCGGTACTTTTTTTCGTTGTTATCGACATAATAACTTCTGTCAAAACCTAGAAATAAACAAGCTAACTTTTAATTTAACTCCCATTATTGTAGTTCTACTTACTAGATAGTTTGTGGTTAACTTTCAAACTCGGGTATCTATACTTTTTGATCCGCGAGTAGATATAGAACACAATTTTACTTTTTCCAACAGCTTCGTTCGACTCTACCAATCCATTAGTTTGCCTCCAATAGATAAACAACCATCAGGAGCAATGAGGGATAAAAAAAATCAAATTAACTGAAGCGAATCGACAGATATAATGATTTTGTTAAACCGCTTATGGTTTATCAAAACGCATATAAAGCTTTCCACCGTTACAATGCACTCTATGAGCGCGTTTACGCATTCCGTTTTTGGGTGAAGAAGTATTTTGAGAGTGCTACACAAAGAGAAAACACACTTTCAGCCAACTAACTGAATCTGTTACGAGTCTAAGGTTAAAATACAAACTATGAGACACTCGTAGGCTGGGCAGTACACAAATACTAGCGTACATTATATTTTATTAGCCCTTTTTGTTGTATACCATATTCTTATACGGAAACAATGTCAAAAAATATTTTAAAAATCTGTAAGAAAATAATCATTAATTTGGTTTAAATATTTTACATTTAAATTTGCTACTTTCTATAATCTATAATTATCTATACTTCTATACTTGTATGTCGCTATACGTAACTAGATGTATACTAGTCTATTTCTATATTTAACTGGCCCCGTGCCTGTCTAGTTGTATATCTATCTATGTTTGTATACCCGTCTGTTTCTGCACCTATATAGTACTATTTCTGTCTACTTGTATTTCTACCTGTTTATACACTTTTAATACGGTAATGGAAATTGATTAGACTTATGTAATAATGTAATTACAAAAACTATGCTTTTATTGTCTGTACACAGTACATAGTATACAAACCCACATTGAAAAATTATAATATGTAAAAGAGCCATCGTCGATAACGAATGATAAAGTCAGCTCCATTTCACCTTATACGTCTTGCAATGTCTGACACTGTCACAGGCTTGACTTCTGGAATCTAGACTCCCCGTGTATTTAAACAGATCCAGGAATGTCGACTCTTTGAATCGTTACGACATCAAAAGCATGAAGTCCTGTCTACACATAACGTAGCTTTGGTGAGAAGGTTTGATTCAATACGAGTCTTAAGTTTAACTAAAATTCATCTTCCGCTTAGTCAAGGACGTAGGCAGGAAAATATTGAGGGGTGGGCTAAAGAAGAAATGGAGGGCGTCCTCCGGAATCAAAACATTTTTTGAAACTTTTAAATTTAAGAAACCCAGTAGTGAGTTTTACACAAACCTTTTACGTCACTGATTAGGTTGTATTGACGATTGATATTCTTAATTGTTGAGGCTCTGCTTTAATATACTGTGTAGGATTAACAATTGAAAATGATTAAACTTATCTAGTAATGTAATTACGAAAACTATGCTTGTATTGCCCGTAAAACAAAGTACTTAGTATACAAACCCACATTGAAAAATTATAATATGCAAAAAAGCTTTTACAAAAGTAAAATTTTTCTTGACTTCTGACCCATCTTATCTAGTACTTTCTCTGGAGAAACTATATTTTTCCGTAGGGAAGAGAAAGTAAGGCAAGTGCAGTCAACCTGTCATTCCACATTTTGTTCCTTAAAAAGCTCTTGACCTGTTTCAATGTTGAGAATGATCTTTCAGCAGTAACACTAAATTATTTTAATAATAATAATAGTTTGCTAAAAATTGAAGAAAATTCTAAAATTGGGGGGAGGGGTCCGTACCCCTTGGACCCCGTCTCTGGTACGTCCTTGCGCTTAATACAACATCTGACATAATTTTTTATCTTTTCAGATGGATGTTAACTCCAGATTCAAGCAGTCAAGACTGTGGCACCGTCAGATCTCGGTTATGGTGGGGTGGGAAGGTTCAATGCGAATGATCATGCGAGTCGGAAATGGGGCTAAAGTTATCATTAGCATTGTATCAACCCTACCCATCGTACCTATGTTATGTGAAGATAAATATGTTGTATAGAATTAACAGGAAATAAAAATAAAATAAACATAATCCTGATTTAAACGCCTAAAACATCAGTTACTGAATCGAGAACAATGGTGCACTACTCGCTTATTAGGAGTGTAAATAAATGTACAACAATAAAAAACAAACATTTAGCTACATGTCCGGCAACATTCATATTTATCTGGCGTGTCAGCGCCCACTGAACCCTTCCCGACTTTAGCATTCCGCACTTCCCAATGGTCCACTGTCCATACAGAATATAACTACTCATAGAAAACATTACAGCCTTGCGTTAAAGGAAACCTTTAACATGGCGTAACAACTTAAATAAAAATCTGTGAGTAGCCCAATTTTTGCCGCCAATGTCCATCAACTTCTATTTTATTATTCTTCAAACAGATCGACAACGCAACATTCCATAAAAGCACCACAAGTGACTCAGGTAGGTAAATTTTATCAGCCAAACTGTTATAGTTGGCAGACATGATAAAACAGAAATCAGTACGTTTCGTGATCTGCAATCTAACCTCTTCTTCAGGTAAATAACTAACCTAATAGATAACTAAAAACTAGATTTTACCTGAAGAAGATATCAGATTGCAGACCTCGAAACGTAGTGTTACTGATTTCTTGTATCACTGAACGATGGCAAATGTCCGGAAAATCCTGTCTCCTTCACAATTCTTTCAAAATCAAACTTCGATAAAACAGTCTTCATCGGTAATACAGTTCTGTTATTGGATATAATGGGACAATTACCATCTACTTTCACACGAGAGAGGCATGTTTGAACTGTATTAATACATTAAAAATAAATCTTATTTACATTCTTCAATTTGGTTATTTGTATTATTATATAATTTTTGAATAAAAGGACAGTACATGTGTCCCAGCTTTTTTTTACACAGTAGATAAACTACTCGGAACAGACTACTGACAAATGATTAGGAGCAGTGCACAGAAGAGGTGTGACTGACACAACAGCTACTCCCACGCTTCGGAATAAACGTCCCTAAAATGTTGACTGTCCTTTGTAACTACTGTTCTCTGTTCACTCACCCCACCCCCCTCCCACACGTATGTCGTGTATGACAACTACAAACATTTGCTGCTACTCCTTCATTTGCATCACAAATGTCCGTTACCTGAAACATTTTTGTAAGGCTCGATTAATACTTAAAACTGTACGACGAATGTGTTAAATAACTTCACTTCATTATAATACCATGACTTTCGTAATATTTATTAAAAAAAATGACTAGTCGTATGAACGTTGAATTTATGTTCAGTTCAACTTCCTCTTAGGAAACTGATGCTGCCATAGACTTGCTTCGCCGTCCTTAGAGATTGTGTTTAAAACATCTTAGTGCATTCAATTGTGTACCTGATTAGACAATGAGAATAATTCTACACCTTGATTACACTATATCCTTTTGCTTTGTTTTAGATCTCTTCTGACGAACACGGCTCCTGATTCCAGGAGTCAACTCTGTGACAGCGTAAGCATTAAGGTGAACTGGAGCTGAACTCAACATTCATATTGAATTAACCCTTTTCACCACAGCTAAGTCATGTGTACATCATACAGCTTTGATATTTTAACTGATACGGATTTCCAAACTAAAAATACCATTTTGGAGGTTTTTCTGCGGCTCTTACTTAGTTATATTTAATGTAATTCCAAAGAGAACGGCTAAGGAAGTGGCGAGTTTCCAGTGGAAGATGGCTGCTGGAGTGGGTGGACTCCTTTCTCACTCATTTACTAACTGAGACATATGTACACAAATCAAAATCACTCGGGATACCAGGGATAAAGAAGACATGAAAAATGGCATACGATTAAAAAACTATTCGTGAAGGAGTAAAGATCAGTCTGTATATCTCTGCTAAAGGCAATACCAAATATATGCTACTATACTATATGCTAATAGAAACTTGCAAGAAATGTACATTTGCAGACATACACAGCCAGTGGATATGAAGGCATTTGATAAAACTCAAGGTATCACGAAATAGATGATGCAATAACAGGAGATTAGAAGAGGTAATAGGACCGATTTAAAGACAACATAATAAACATGAATTCTGAAGTAATAGAATAAAGCAACAATGTCGAGACCAAGAAAAACAAAAATGTCAAACAATGTAGAAGTTTAGGTAAAACAAAATATTAAGATTGAATGATAATGTTACAACCAAGAAAGAGAACAGTAACACCCCGATATAATTTAAATTGTGAACAGAATTATCACTAAAACGTATGATTTTAATACATTGCACGTATTAAAACAAATATTGTGAGAAAAATAAAACACGATACTCAACTGAGAGCACAAAAGAGATTATTTTATCTTCGTACAAACGTTTGTTGGCGGTGATGGAAAGGCTTTGTCAGTGCAACAAGACTTGCTACTTCACCGGAATAGTCTTGCGACATCTATCAATCATTCTTCATGACCGGCGCGTCATTGTGCTCCTTCTTTGGGGCTTTTACGGCTGTGAAGAGTCGGAAAGAAATTGTTGTAGTTGTAAGACGAAAGATTAAGTGGTTCAATTTAAAAATGTGAATGTCCGTGAGCGCGCGGATGTATCGATGAGATTCGTTAACAAATAACATAAGAAAATTGTTAACGCCAATAAACTGAATTGAATAAAATTTGTGAAAAACAAAATTCTAGATGAACGAGATCATCTTTTGGGAATCCTATCAGCCCGGGCTTCCTTGGTTGACGACGATGTATTTAGTGTTCGATTCCGAGACAGGACGACGCTTTATGGAAGTGTCTAAGCAAATCTTGAGATGCTGCTTAGCTGCAATAGATACTCATTAAGCATATTTTAAATAACCATTGGATACTGATCATACAGAATTACTTTGGTGTGCTTTGATGAAATGCTAGTTGAACTACGATTCAGGATGTCTTCGTCGTTAGACAGCGGCGAGGGATCCTTAGATGCAGGTACATGATAGAAATACGACGATACGTGTCTTATTTTACCAAGCGAAGTTAGGACTAAGAAGCTCTCTCTAACACTTAACCTGAGGACCAACGGCTTAAAGATGATTTCCGAACAACCACAAATGGCTGGGCAGACGGGCTGCTTGCAAGGACAGGATCGCTCAGCGGTCACCCACCCAAGCAGCAGCCACGCTCAACGTTAATTGATCTGGTTATCTTGTGATAAACGCCGGAGCCACTACGCTGCGCCATTGGCAAAGTGTACGTATGCCAGTCTGTTGGACTTAACAGATAAGGAATTTGCAGAGTACCTGCTGGGGACCAGAGCATTTCACAGTTCGAAGAACTGCCTCGAACTTATGGAGACTCCAACAGACCTTTTACCTCAACTTAATGAAAATCTTGTCACCCCGAAATCATTGCATACATCTTTATCGGACCAAATTGTAGGGCTTTAATCCTGGTTATTCAGAGATACATCCACCAAATCTAATTGCCAAAATAAATAAAATGGACAACAGAACGCTGTTTGAAAAAAATTAAATTAAAAGTTGAACTGTAGAATTGGGAGTGCCGGTAAGACATCGGACTTAGGATCTGAGTTAGAGAGGGCAGTTCAAATCCTGTCTTTGACCGTTGAACTTTTTAATCAGTACCATCGACCTCGTTCTTTATCGACTCTCCCCTTATTCTGTTTGATAAGATCTTCACACAGGCCATTTGCTCATGAGGGCGGGCAGAATAGGGCTTAAAGGGCCACTATTTTTATAAATATAAAATAAGGAAATACAACGGTGCAGTAGCCTTCATACTAATACCAATTTCTGGATTTTAATTCGTTATTCCCAATCTCTTTTTCAAATTATTACCCTTCTGTGATTGTGTTAATATTAAAAAATTGTAAAAGTCTAACTAATACATTTGTTATCCGGGTTGGACGTTAAATGCTGATGATTCATTATATTTATTTACTAAGACATACTATTTATTATTTATACTATATATTTATTTTGTACTATTTATTTATGCTAGTTCAGTATTGGTAATGGACCTCACCTGAACTTACCGTTTAGCGCTGTACTCCAGGGTTAAAAATATGTAACATTAATATTAATTACTGTTAAAAACTAAAATGACAAACGGTAAACCTAAAAAATAATACTGTGAGGAAAAATGAGATTAGCAAATGAAATGAATGAGGAGCCACAGAGAGAAACATTAAAAACACAATTAGATGAAATGGCACTGCCAGAACTACATTTCCCTGCCGTATAATTATTCTGTTGGACTCCCAACAAGTAACCGGCAACCGGCCAGAGGTGGAGCTGCAGCTGTATCGTGTAGGTTATGTATGACAGCTGTATCGTGTAGGTTATGTATGACATGCTGTGTGACTGCCCGAGCGACCATCATGAAAGTTGTAGTACATGTCGGACGCAATTAAATTATTCAAACATACACGGGGTGTTGACGTATTCCTCAGGAAAGGGTTGAATATTGATGCTTGGTCACAGTAATGCTTGCAGGTGCTGGTAAGGTACCGGTATAACCTCGTAGAAGAACGAGTAATTGAATATTAGAGATGTAGCCTCGAAAAGGGTTTGATATATAATATACAATAATACACCTTTAAACACTTTTGATAGGTTTTATTTTTGTACAATGTACATTTAGAATTCAATGAATTCAACATCAGGTATTTGTAGGTTAAATTAAACGTACTTAACCTTAAACACTTAACCTACAAGTACCTGATGTTGAATTCACTGAATTCGGAATGTACATTGTACTAAAATAAAATCCATCAAAAGTGTTAAAAGGTGTATTATTGTATAAGTTATTGAAATTGTGTTCGGAAAAATTGCAAAAAAATATTCCGAAGAAACAAACACATCATAAATAGTAATTTTCGTTTCAAAATAGCAGTCGTCTTCCTGGTTTAGTTAATTTTTATGTTTTAAGTGCAATAAATTAAAATGTGCAAGAATTTCTCCCAATAGTGAAAGAAACTGATAACATGCGACAAAAAGCAGATTTATTATGAAACTGAATAAAATTTCAGAACTAATTCTTCCTTATAAGATTATTTTAAAACACTCTCTTTCAAAACCATGTCGTTTAGAGGTTTAACAAACGACATCTTCACAGAGATAACAATTACAGAATTAGACAGGTCAGTTGATCGGTAACAACTGATTTAGAACAAGTTTCCAAGGTTCCTTTTTCGGGTTGAGGATACAAACAGTGAAATAATTCATCCTACAGTTTAGAACCAGTAACAGGAGACTATCCTATGGATAATACGATTTCGGTTATTTGCTATTATTATATGTTGCAAAAAAAGAACACTACGGGTTAGGAGGCGTGTGCATAAACGTCTAAATTTTGCTGGTCTTTGGAACAGAAGAACCTCTTCGAAATCAAACTCAATTGCAAAAAATAGAAAAATAGAACACTACGGTTTTTTTTGTTCTCCAGGAGGCGTGTGCATAAACGCCTAGATTTTGCTGGTCTTTGGAACAGAAGAACCTCTTCGAAATCAAACTCAATTACAAAAAATATAACATTACGGGTTCTTTTGTTCTCCAGGAGGCGTGTGCATAAACGCCTAGATTTTGCTGGTCTTTGGAACAGAAGAACCTCTTCGGAATCAAACTCAATTGCAAAAAATAGAACATTACGGGTTCTTTTGTTCTCCAGGAGGCGTGTGCATAAACGCCTAGATTTTGGTGGTCTTTGGAACAGAAGAACATCTTCGAAATCTAGTTCAATTGATTCTTTGTTACTACAACAGATGGTCACAAACCTACACTTTGGGTCCTAGAAGAGTTCTTTATTCATTTAAAACTCAACCCGATTTTCACAGGAATCGTTCAAACTAAAAAATGTGTTTGTATATTTTTATGTTTGAGGACACCTAAAATATTCTCAAAGACCAAGTCTGAAACTGTAACTTATGAGATAAAATTCTAAAATCAAGTTTTTTTTGTCAAATTTCCCCAATCAGTGACCAATGCGAACCGTATGTATATTTACCACACAAAATGATGAAATGGGCTCACCTTTGAAGAAACATGGTAATTTGTCTAGGTCAATGTCTCCCAAATCCAACCACCCGATTGTGTATTCTTCCGTGGCGCACTGCTAAATAAGGGTCAAACGTATCTATTTATTTATTTGTTTTCTAAATATTATAAATGGAAATCCCAATATTCACACATACAAGAGATTTCAAAACATTAAACCTTTCACATCTTCGACAGAAGTTTAAAGAGTGAATGAAGAAAAGCTTATAAAATGTTAAACCAAAAATTGGGTTCTATTTACGTGTCATAAGTCTCGCTTTTTGTATGATAATGTTGAAAAATTAGCACGAAACGTAACTGTTGATCCTGTATAGAATACATAAAGGTGTGAAAAGCCTGTCACGTGTTATTCAACAACAGGTACGATATTTACGCGGTATGAGGAAGCTATTATTAGCAACACATTTGATCTGGTGAGGTCGCCTCTTATCGCTAACTACCTGTCAGAAAGGAACGATGACAAAGGGCAAAGGGATAAAGGAAGCAAAGACCAGCACTCGAATGGAAGCTCTATCAGCTGGCAGTTACGTTCACTACATTGCTCTCGGGGTCTGCAGCTGCGGCTTTGTACGTCTCTTCATCGCATCATGGCCGCTCTCGGTTTGTGATAACCGACAATTTTTACTTTCTTAAATGTAAATGTGCTCAGCGACCAGAGAAATCGTTATTACCTGAGAAAGTTTCACACACGTCGCTTGAATATGAGAGGAAGCGAAACATAACTGGAAAATAAAAATACTTGCCAGGACTATTCACTAAATAAACGGTTTGAGACCCGGCTGTAAAAAATACCAACAATCTTTCTCCATAAAACAATGTTAAACCTGGATTTAAACGGACATTTACCATCATCGTTCAATTATGCAAAAAAATCTGATTTTACTGATGTGTTACTGACTTTGTGTTGCTGATTTTTTGTATCACTGAACGATGGCAAATGTCCGGAAAAATCCTGTCTCCTTCACAATCCTTCCATCGTCAAAAACAAACTTCAAACATGGAAATATTAAAACTCATAGAGTTTTACAACCTTATTTTTAGTAGCATAACTATGGGAGATGTCTCTTTTTAAAGATATCATAAATAACTACCTAAATGAGTTTTAATTTTTTCTCGGTATTTCAGAAAAATAACTCAAAAGGTTTAGAACTTTACATTTTAAATAACACACAATTAACTGAAAAGCGATTGGACGCGTATTATATTTATTATGTATTCCCTAAACGCTACAAAAAAGGGCGTAAAATTACATGAGGTTTAACAGTGTTCTTATAGTAAAAAAACTCAAAATCATTGTATAACAGTCGACTCAAACATAACATTCACAATTTTTGGGTCCCCTTTTTAGTACTAAAGTGTGGCGTTAATTTTTCAAAACCACATTCCTTAACTGAGGAAGTTTTTTACATAGCGTTAAGATCATCACTATACAGTGTAATGTGAACTAATCGAATGACTAATTGAGGAAGTTGCACACAGCGTTAGGAGCATCACTAATGTATACAGTGTAATGTGAACTAATCGAATGACTAATTGAGGAAGTTGCACACAGCGTTAGGAGCATCACTAATGTATACAGTGTAATGTGAACTAATCGAATGACTAATTGAGGAAGTTGCACACATCGTTAAGAGCGCCACTAATGTATACAGTGTAATGTGAACTAATCGAATGACAAATTGAGGAAGTTGCACAGCGTTAGGAGCATCACTAATGTATACAGTGTAATGTGAACTAATCGAATGACTAATTGAGGAAGTTGCACACATCGTTAAGAGCGCCACTAATGTATACGAACTAATCGAATGACTAATTGAGGAAGTTGCACACATCGTTAAGAGCGCCACTAATGTATACAGTGTAATGTGAACTAATCGAATGACTAATTGAGGAAGTTGCACACATCGTTAAGAGCGCCACTAATGTATACAGTGTAATGTGAACTAATCGAATGACTAATTGAGGAAGTTGCACACATCGTTAAGAGCGCCACTAATGTATACAGTGTAATGTGAACTAATCGAATGACTAATTGAGGAAGTTGCACAGCGTTAGGAGCATCACTAATGTATACAGTGTAATGTGAACTAATCGAATGACTAATTGAGGAAGTTGCACACATCGTTAAGAGCGCCACTAATGTATACAGTGTAATGTGAACTAATCGAATGACTAATTGAGGAAGTTGCACAGCGTTAGGAGCGCCACTAATGTATACAGTGTAATGTGAACTAATCGAATGACTAATTGAGGAAGTTGCACAGCGTTAGGAGCGCCACTAATGTATACAGTGTAATGTGAACTAATCGAATGACTAATTGAGGAAGTTGCACACATCGTTAAGAGCGCCACTAATGTATACAGTGTAATGTGAACTAATCGAATGACTAATTGAGGAAGTTGCACAGCGTTAGGAGCGTCACTAATGTATACAGTGTAATGTGAACTAATCAAATGACTAATTGAGGAAGTTGCACAGCGTTAGGAGCGTCACTAATGTATACAGTGTAATGTGAACTAATCGAATGACTAATTGAGGAAGTTGCACAGCGTTAGGAGCATCACTAATGTATACAGTGTAATGTGAACTAATCGAATGACTAATTGAGGAAGTTGCACACAGCGTTAGGAGCGTCACTAATGTATACAGTGTAATGTGAACTAATCGAATGACTAATATTGAGGAAGTTGCACACAGCATTAAGAGCATCACTAATGTATACAGTGTAATGTGAACTAATCGAATGACTAATTGAGGAAGTTGCACAGCGTTAGGAGCGTCACTAATGTATACAGTGTAATGTGAACTAATCGAATGACTAATATTGAGGAAGTTGCACACAGCATTAAGAGCATCACTAATGTATACAGTGTAATGTGAACTAATCGAATGACTAATTGAGGAAGTTGCACAGCGTTAGGAGCGTCACTAATGTATACAGTGTAATGTGAACTAATCGAATGACTAATATTGAGGAAGTTGCACACAGCATTAAGAGCATCACTAATGTATACAGTGTAATGTGAACTAATCGAATGACTAATATTGAGGAAGTTGCACAGCGTTAGGAGCGTCACTAATGTATACAGTGTAATGTGAACTAATCGAATGACTAATTGAGGAATTTGCACAAAGCGTTAGGAGCATCACTAATGTATACAGTGTAATGTGAACTAATCGATTGACTAATAAAATTGTCCTTGAAAAATCGAACGTTGAGGATTTAGGATTGCGGCCAAAGATATAAGATTATTTATTAACCCCCCACAGATAAGAGTGACTCGTACACGATTTTTGAAGAAAATGAAGTAGGGGAGGGGAGGGCTGTGCAAGGGCCCATTAAAAACTCATCCTATATACTGGAAGTTTGTTTGTAGAAATTCATTACTCAAAATTATTTACTTATTTCTTAAAGATTGTTTTTACTTTTTCTGTTGTCTTTGGTTGGTTATCGTGAAGAGATCTGATCGTGACTTGTATTTTTAATTAAGTTTATACTAATTAGTGAGTGTTAGCTTTACTAAATGCATGTTCCAGAAATAATGTGCAAGTATCTGACACCTACTTTAATTTCCTTTCCAAATATCTGTGCGCTATTCTGTTCCTTTATTGTTTATTGAAAAAAACATTATTAATTTGATAACTATTTTAGGGTTAAAATAATTTCGCTAAATGCTTTATTGCATAATCAAATACACTGATTAATGAATTGAAAAACTAATGAAGACATTATTCTAATACGTTGTACTTAGTAGCTCCCATTCTGAACAATTAACAAATGCATTTTTTTAATTTACAAACTTTACAACAACGGATTATTAAGTTTGATGCTAATTGGTTAAATTGTGCAAAAAAATTTAAGATCGTAATATTAAAAAATAAATGGCATTTCAATGCAACAGTAAAAGGAATATCTAAAGGTTACATTTAAATATTTTGTTACATTATTGAGTGGTCTTTGAAGTCAGAGCAATATTTCGTAACACTCCTTATATACATTGTACGCACAATTGCCGAGAACCACGTGACGTCAGCCCTTCCTCACAGTAAAAGGATGATGGAGGTTTACAGATGTAAAGAACACAAAACACAATCCCTGGACGTTTACGTACAAGGAAGTCGTTTAGATTTATTGCAGGAACGAAAGAACACGAAGGGATGCCGGGTAGGCTGTGGTATTCATGGTTGACATATTCGAGGATAAAGGGCTGACATTCCGGTGACATACCGCCGTCCCTACTTGGGTTTGGGCACACACGAGCTCGCGTGGCTGGACTTCAAACACAAACTGGGAGATCTTCTGTCAGTACAGCCGAAAATATATTAAACTTTACAGTAGAACCGTCATTAACAATTAGTTATTTCTGTTTCTTACAATATTTCTGCAATTAATTTTTCGGATCACTACGATATTTTTCAACATGGTGAGGTCTCCATCAATTAGAGATTTTAATAAATGTAGTTTTTTATATCTTTTTTGAATTTACAAAATTGCGTACAGTGTAATAAATGTCAATGGTACTATAAAATTGTAACTCAATTTTAATTACGATCTGAAAACTAATTTTGTTTATGCCATTATTGTTTCTATGAAAAACGCCTTCCACACTTTTGAGATTGTATCATGAATAGGTCATTGAATTTCTTTATGTTAGATACAGCAATAAATTTGGTGAATTATATGTAATTCATTTGTACATGATATTTGTGCAAGGATGTATATGATTATGATGGAGAGGAAACGTGCTTAGTCCAAGATGAAGGGAAAAAATTGTAATGCATTATATTATTTAATAACTTTAACGAGAGAACTAGGGAGATAATACAATTTCAGTACATTTTGGAGAGAATCAAACTGTATTGTATTGTGGAGAGAATATGGAAAGAATCAAGGTGTATCGTATTTTGGAGAGAATAAGTTTTCAAATAATTTTGGAAGTAATAAAGCTTTAGTTGATTATGGAGAAAATAAAGCTTTATTGCACTGTGGAGAAACTGTCTTTGAATACTTTTGAGAATAAAGCTTAAATTGATTATGGAGAGAACCAAGCATTATTGTATTGTGGTGAGAATAAATCTTTACATGATTTTGGAGGTAGTTAAACTTTAATTCATTATGGAGAGAATCACGCTTTGTTGTATTGTGGAGAGAATAAGTTTTGAAATCATTTTGGAAATAATAAAGTTTTATTGTACTGTGGAGATATGCCTTGGAGTACATTTGGAGATAAAGTTTCAATTAATTATGGAGAGAACCATGCATTATTGTATTGTGGAGAGAATATGGGGAGAATCAAGCTTTATTGTACTGTGCAGAAAATAATAAAGCTTTAGTTGATTGAGTACAGAACCAACATGTAATGTATTATGGTGAGAATAAAACTGTAGTGTATTATGCAAAAATAAAAATAGTTATATACCTCATAGTAGTGTTCGCTACAGATAAATAAAACCTTTACGATTTTAAAACCGTCAAAATAAAATACCACCATTACTTAATTAATAATAAGAAAATCCAAATACATATTGAATTACAACAAAGAAATCAGCGTTCCTCCATATTTAATCACCTAAAATTTATATTGAACTTTACTATCACTTTATGCCACTTTATCTGAGAGGCAATATGGGGTCCACAAATTTTACTCTGACCCAAAAAAAAACCACATTCATAAGCCGTTCGTTTAGAGTAAAGTCGCCCAACATTGGGGACACGTGCAGATGTTTCTTTGTCATAAAACACATCTCTGGCATTTCGCAAAGACAGCAGGAGTTATTACGGCAACTTCTGCTGTGTCATCTGCGGTTCTTTATTGTATTCAAAATCTGTCCAAACTGGAATTCTTTCCCTTTCTTGTACCAGTTCAGTTATTCGGGTACCGATATTGTAGCGGTAAAACTGTGAAAAATCAAAAGGGTATTACCAGTTTGTCTGTAAGTGATTTGATAACGTAAACAAATAAATTTAAAAGAAGGGTCTGAAAAAGGGTTTTCACTCAATGTTATAGACTACAATTTGATTAACACGTATTTATTTGTTTATGTTTTCTTGTCTTCGTTTTGATTGCAGTGTACGCCTTTATTTATGGAAGAAATATACGTAAATCGTTTTATGGAAGACAAACATAAATTATATATTATACAGCGTGTATCAAAATGAATGACCTGATTTTAAAACTCAATATCTATTGCTAAAAATGTACTACAAAAATAATATTTATTGCATAATACTCACAAAATCTTAAAGTTTTAGGTATGTTATTACAAATGTTCTATATGTCCACCAGCAGCAGCACGAACAACATCCAGACGATAGCTAAATTCCTCATAAACCTTACTCAACGTATCTGCGTTCACAGACCTTATTGCGACAGTTATTCTGTTCTTTAGTTCTTCGATGTTATGAGTTAGAGGGGGAACAAACACTTTTTCCTTCACATATCCCTACAAGAAAAAGTCGCATGGGGTCAAGTCTGGTGATCTTGGAGGCCAAGAATGAAGGGTATTGTCTCGAGGTCCCGTTCACCCTATCCAGCGGTTGGGCAGAGTTTTGTTGAGAAGCTGCCGAACATTGTTGTGCCAGTGAGGCGGAGCTGCATCCTGTTGGAAAACGAACCTAAAACTTTTAGATTTTGCAATAAATATTATTTTTGTAGTATATTTTTAGCAATAGATATTGAGTTTTAAAATCAGGTCATTCATTTTGATACATGCTGTATTATACATAGTATATTATAAATTATATATTGCAAGAAAATTCCCGCATTAATTAAGTACTTAAAATTGCAATTATTTTATGTATTTTCCGCTCAATTTTTAAAAATATATATTCACGATACTTTCTTTGTTCCTGAATTTAAATGCGTGAGCGGAAAAATAAGCTCAAGAAATATTCATACTGAAATGACTATGATTTTTCATCGTCACTACTTATCGAATATGATGGAACTCCATTAGAAACATCACGGCTTTGGAGGTTTGGTCATTTCAAGATCAGAATGGGAACCGATGATGCTCAGGGCCGAGCTGCCGAACCTACTAGGCCTTACTGTGTGCCCATAAATAAAGGAGTATACAAGTTAGATTTCTTATGTATTTCATTTATATTGTTTTTTTTCCATCTTAACCTCAACAAATTATTCACTTTATGATATTATTAGAGGAAACTATGCAATTAATTAAATTAATTCTATACTTTTATTACAATAATATCTTAATGAGGGTTTATATGTAATGGTGTAAATGTAATTAAGGGCCATGTGACTTATCTTGTTGCCCTTGTACACGAATGTATAATTTAAAAGTAGCCAATCAATTACTCCATATAAGTACCGAACAGTTGGCATACGATGTAGGATATTACAAAGCTAAGTATGAATTATTAAAGAGCGGTGTAAAGTACCAGTGAGCACGATCGATGGACCACAGAAAGTGGTATACAGAACGAACGAGAAAGTGCGGTGGAGAATACCAGAGTGTACAGTGCAGATTAGCAGAGAGCGCCAGAGAGTACGTTGCAGAGTACCAGAGAGTACGGTGCATCTTAGCAGAGTAACGTGCAGATTAGCATAGAGCACCAGAGAGTACGGCGAAGAGTATCAGAGAGTACGGTGCAGAATATCAGAGAGTACGTTGGAGAGTAACAAAGGGAACAGTGCATAGAACCATAGGGAACAGTGCATAGTACCAGAGAGTACGGTGCATAGTACCAGAGAGTACGGTGCAGCTTAGCAAAGTACGGTGCAGATTAGCATAGAACACCAGAGAATACGGGGAAGAGTATCAGAGAGTACGGTGCAGATTAGCAAAGTACGGTGCAGATTAGCATAGAACACCAGAGAGTACGGGGAAGAGTATCAGAGAGTACGATGCAGATTAGCAGAGAGCGCCAGAGAGTACGGCGAAGAGTATCAGAGAGTACGGTGCAGAATATCAGAGAGTACGTTGGAGAGTAACAAAGGGAACAGTGCATAGAACCAGAGGGAACAGTGCATAGTACCAGAGAATGCGGTGCAGAGTACCAAAGGGAACAGTGCATAGAACCAGAGGGAACAGTGCATAGTACCAGAGGGAACAGTGCATAGTACCAGAGAGTACGGTGCAGAGTACCAAAGGGAACAGTGCATAGAACCAGAGGGAACAGTGCATAGTACCAGAGGGAACAGTGCATAGTACCAGAGAGTACGGTGCAGAGTACCAAAGGGAACAGTGCATAGAACCAGAGGGAACAGTGCATAGTACCAGAGGGAACAGTGCATAGTACCAGAGAGTACGGTGCAGAGTACCAAAGGGAACAGTGCATAGAACCAGAGGGAACAGTGCATAGTACCAGAGAGTACGGTGCAGAGTACCAAAGGGAACAGTGCATAGAACCAGAGGGAACAGTGCATAGAACCAGAGGGAACAGTGCATAGTACCAGAGAGTACGGTGCAGAGTACCAAAGGGAACAGTGCATAGAACCAGAGGGAACAGTGCATAGTACCAGAGGGAACAGTGCATAGTACCAGAGAGTACGGTGCAGCTTAGCAAAGTACGGTGCAGATTAGCATAGAGCACCAGAGAGTACGGCGAAGAGTATCACAGAGTACGGTGCAGAATATTCCAGAGTACGCAGCAGAGTACCAGAAAGAACGGTGCAGAATGCCAGAGAGTACGGCATTTAGTTCCAGAGATTACGGTGCGGATAGAAGGCATATTTATAATGTAAACTTGAAGGCAATCGTAAACATACGTTGCAAAACTGAAAAAATATCTCACTGAATACGGTCCGATTTAAAAATACAAAAATAATTCTAGTCAAGTAACTATTTTATCGTAATTACTACTTGTATATTCGTATTATTTTATAATACATCAAGGATTCTTGCGATTATGTGCGTGTATGGTGATATATGAGAAGACAAATGCAATAAAACAGCAGATTACTCAGCGTTAACCCCTAATCCTGCATACAATGTTTGATAGCAGTTGGTTGTTGCACAACTTTTATCGCCGACTATTATACCAGTTGTTAACATGTTGTTTCCGATTTTAGCTTCAAACATGTTTACACGAAATCCTTATAGGCCTTACATTACTTATACTAGAAAATGTTTCAACTGGAATGCATAATATCTCCATGCCAAGTTTTGATCAAAATCGGGTCATATTATTTTGTCTATATTAAAGCATTTAATAGAATTTATAACGTATACCTAATATATTTTTTGAACCGTAATATGTTTAACGATTTTAGTTTAATTTATTATAAATTTGACCCAAAATGGTAAAAATAATTGAAAATTTTGTCAATATGGTTATATACAAGAATACGATAAACCACAAGTTGTATAAACGCTTCGCCAAGGTTGCGTGCCAAATTTCAACCTACAGGTAATTTCATTCTCGAGATCTCATACGTAATACAGAACAGAAATTTGTACTATCTTCTGGCATACAAAAAATTGCGTCAACCTACAGAGTAATGGGGTTAATGACGCTCAACCAAGTTTCATGGTTGGACATGATAGAACTTAATACTCTCTATGAAGAAATGGAGTTTCATGCAACACTTGAAATCTGCAGATGATTTTATCGAGATATTTTTCCACTTGAATCGTCACAATTTTGTACATTGAGTTAGGTTTCATAGCAGTGTTTGAATAATGGAAGTTCCAGTGAGGTGGGGAGGGTACTGTAACACAAGAGTATGATGGGATCAGATATTGTAACCATCTTTTGGCATTGAGTTGTACTCTATTATTGTTTACTTTTTACTATATGAATAATCTAATGCAGATTGGTTATTACTGTACAACATCGTTTTTTCAAATTCAATGATAATTATCAAGTTTAATGTTTTATTAGGCCCAAAATAATTTTTTATTTTTATACTGCCTAAATACTTACATCAACTTAAAAAAAAAGAAAAATACTGAAATTTTATAAAACAGAAAAACTTGCAAATACAATATGTTATTGGGTGAAGAAAAATGCCACACCTTTGTTCCCTCGTAAGCGATTTTAATAAATGAGGTACCGTTTGTTTAAGAATAAAATTTATGCAATTTTTAGATTCTAGTATACTTTTTATACAGGGAGTAGTTTTTATGCAATTCATCATCTAACATTTTAACAAGCCACCATTTTAAATTTTGCTGACTACAAATTTAATTTTTTTTTTAAATTGACGATCTTGACTACATAAGCATACGATGAAAATTTTAACTTTCTACCTTTAATGGTTGTTTAGAAAAATATTTTAATGTAAAAAACACAAACATACGGACAGACGGAAAACGATGCATTTTAGGACATACAATTTAAAGTTTAAATTTTCATGGATTTTGTCAAATTACAAAGTATGCAACGAGGTTCTATTTTTTTCAATGAATAACTACTAAACCACTTACAAATTTGGTAAGAAAACCAATAACGTGATTGTACTAGCACAAATAATTAAAAAAACAAGCGTGATTAAATAAAGACATACTTTTCCCCGAGAAAGATATTGAAACTTTAAATTCTATGAAACTGAAGTGATGGGGCTTAACACACATGTCACAAATAGCTAAAGTTGCAAATGAAAGAAAAATACTCATGAATGATAACGTAATGAAGCATTTGACGGTCCATTAGGGAATCGTGTGGGTTACATACTTCCAGTGTATACAACTGTATCCGGTGTGAAGTGTACAATTGATGCAGTCTGTTTCAAATAATCAGCATTTTATTACTGCACGTTTAAAAAGCACTCGGTGAAATTCTTAATTGGTTATTATTTACAGTTTAATTTCTATATTTCTGCTGTATATTTTCCTGACAACGTAATTTTACATTGTGCCATGGTTCTAACAAAAGATTGAACATCAAAAGCAGTAAAATAAAATATACTCGTATGGTTGTATTAATGTAGAGTTTAGCTCCAGTCCACATACATCTTAGTCGCTTGTCTCTTGTGTCGTCGCTGGGAGAGCCTACAGTAGGAGTCACGAAAGAGTGCAGTTGGCGGCGACCAATAGAAAGGATAGGCCAGCGCGACGTTGCCACACAACAGGTCCCCTACAGCCAGGCACGGCGCGTTGCGGTTACAGCGAGGAACAAGTTTGGCAACGTCGCCCAGTCCTCATTGGCTGCCCCAAGGTCACGCGCCAAATAGGCTCCTCCCTCAACTGCACTCTCTGGTGATCCCTACTGTAGTGACTCTTCTCCGTCTTCGGGCAGCATCTGAACAACAAACTCAATGGCTTGGATGTCGGCTGGGATCCATCGGTCCCCGAGGCTGTCTAGTAGCTCATGGGTGCACCACAGATAACGACAACCTTGCCGAAGAGCCGGGTGAGGGTGGTCAGGTGCGTAGCGATCTCAGCCAGGATGATTTGGATGCTGCATTGGACGGGGGGGGATTCGTTTACCTTCACCATACCTGATGCTATGCTTTCGGATCGTTTTTAAAACATCGTAGAGCACTCAATTTTGCGTCTGATGAGACAATGAGAATAACTCTTCACCTAGATTATACTATATCCTGTAGGTGTCTCTGTTGTCGAAACGAAGCAAAGAGTTTGTTTTCAACTTCTTCGTCATCGATTTTTGGATCACTTCAGGCGAACATGACTCCCAGGTTCCAGGAGCCAAGTTTGTGACAAGGTAAACTTTTAGATGTTGCATTAAGATGAAGGTGAACTAGAGCTAAACTCTACATTCACATTGGATCAACATTTTCCACCATAAATACTTTATAGTTGTATCAGTTACACAGGGGATACATTATTCATACGGATAAGGTGTGCTGAGGTCCGATGGATTATTTTGGTTAGTTCTGAGGTCCGGCGCTAGGGCAGCGCCACGTACTATATACTACCTCAACTATGTGAGCCTCTCACCCCACAGAGGGCAGTCTGAGTTGTCACTTTTGACGTACCTCAATTTATAGCATTGAGTAAGGTATCTATTATGTAACTAATAGAATCAAAGACTGTACGCGCTATAATTTACACATTTCACACCAAGTGGCCAACATAAAGTAAAGGTGAATAAGGCGAGACTAGAGCTGTTGTAACTTTAATCACTACATTGAAAATTGGAAAAATCCTCAATATTTATAGCTTTTTACTGCGTGAGGCCTTTCAATAGCGAAGCTAACTTCTTCATACACATCTTTTTGTATTGTGTTGATGTGTCTATGGAAAGGCCTCACAAAATAAGTTATAAATATATTGGTTTTTGTGATTTTCAATGTAGTGATAAAATTGATTTAATTTATGAAAACGTAGGCAATTCAAAGGTATTTCTAGGTGATAACCCATATCCTAATAGTCTTTTTTAATGTTGATCATGAAAACATTCAAGAAATTTTAAACATTGAATAAACTAATTCATCGACAGGTATAGGATTTGAAAATACCATCATTCGGTTCGAGTAACAAATCTCACTTTTCTGTAACGTCTTAATCAACATATTTTAGGAGAATAATTGAGGCATTTCGGAAGTTTCATAAACTTATGTATACTTAGAAAAAAACGGGTTTTACATATACAGTCTTAATTAAATCGAACGCACACAACATTACAATAATTTTTACACAAATTAAAGTTTACAATTTAAGTACTAAATACGCAAGTGCATAGACTGTATGGCACATGGAAAAGTCATTATTCTTACATTCCGATCAGGGTTAAATATATATTATTGTCAGGTGTGGTAAAATGAACAACGCATTGAACCTCACATGGACCGACGAGATGTGAATATTAAATAACTTAA
Organism: Homalodisca vitripennis; assembly: GCF_021130785.1. Lineage (NCBI taxonomy): Eukaryota > Metazoa > Arthropoda > Insecta > Hemiptera > Cicadellidae > Homalodisca > Homalodisca vitripennis. The sequence continues at coordinate 130,958,002 of NC_060213.1, forward strand.
TTTGCCTTTCTACAGAAAATTCCACGCACACACAATGTCGGAGGTGAGCACAAGATAGATTGCCATTGTGTAGACTTCATAACACAACCGCCTCGCTTCCGTTTCCTTCCCTGCACAGTCATTGTTGTCACCGACTTCTTTGGCACCTCACGCGAGAAATTACTATTAAATCACTCTTGATCAGTATGGCGTGTGAGATCATGACAAATTAAGCATGCGGAAATGCAAAATCGGATATCTACAATTTTTAGGCTAGAGACGAAAAATAAATTATAGTTTTTAAGTTTCGTAGAAAAGATATATTATTTTTATGCATTGTCAGGCTGTAGTCCAGTCTCTAACATCCAAGCTTACGATATAGTCTAGTCTCTATACTCAAGGCTTACGAAGTAGTACAATCTCTACACTCCATGCTTACGATGAAGGAAAACCTCTACACTCCAAGCTTACGATATAGTCTAGTCTATATACTCAAGGCTTACGAAGTAGTCCAATCTCTACACTCCATGCTTACGATATAGTCTAGTCTCTATACTCAAGGCTTACGAAGTAGTCCAATCTCTACACTCCATGCTTACGATGAAGGAAAACCTCTACACTCCAAGCTTACGATATAGTCTAGTCTCTATACTCAAGGCTTACGAAGTAGTCCAATCTCTACACTCCATGCTTACGATACAGTCTAGTCTCTATACTTAAGGCTTACGAAGTAGTCCAATCTCTACACTCATTGCTTACGATGAAGGAAAACCTCTACACTCCAAGCTTACGATATAGTCTAGTCTCTATACTCAAGGCTTACGAAGTAGTCCAATCTCTACACTCCATGCTTACGATGAAGGAAAACCTCTACACTCCAAGCTTACGATATAGTCTAGTCTCTATACTCAAGGCTTACGAAGTAGTCCAATCTCTACACTCCATGCTTACGATGAAGGAAAACCTCTACACTCCAAGCTTACGATATAGTCTAGTCTCTATACTCAAGGCTTACGAAGTAGTCCAATCTCTACACTCCATGCTTACGATACAGTCTAGTCTCTATACTTAAGGCTTACGAAGTAGTCCAATCTCTACACTCATTGCTTACGATGAAGGAAAACCTCTACACTCCAAGCTTACGATATAGTCTAGTCTCTATACTCAAGGCTTACGAAGTAGTCCAATCTCTACACTCCATGCTTACGATGAAGGAAAACCTCTACACTCCAAGCTTACGATATAGTCTAGTCTCTATACTCAAGGCTTACGAAGTAGTCCAATCTCTACACTCCATGCTTACGATACAGTCTAGTCTCTATACTTAAGGCTTACGAAGTAGTCCAATCTCTACACTCATTGCTTACGATGAAGGAAAACCTCTACACTCCAAGCTTACGATATAGTCTAGTCTCTATACTCAAGGCTTACGAAGTAGTCCAATCTCTACACTCCATGCTTACGATGAAGGAAAACCTCTACACTCCAAGCTTACGATATAGTCTAGTCTCTATACTCAAGGCTTACGAAGTAGTCCAATCTCTACACTCCATGCTTACGATGAAGGAAAACCTCTACACTCCAAGCTTACGATATAGTCTAGTCTCTATACTCAAGGCTTACGAAGTAGTCCAATCTCTACACTCCATGCTTACGATACAGTCTAGTCTCTATACTTAAGGCTTACGAAGTAGTCCAATCTCTACACTCATTGCTTACGATGAAGGAAAACCTCTACACTCCAAGCTTACGATATAGTCTAGTCTCTATACTCAAGGCTTACGAAGTAGTCCAATCTCTACACTCCATGCTTACGATGAAGGAAAACCTCTACACTCCAAGCTTACGATATAGTCTAGTCTCTATACTCAAGGCTTACGAAGTAGTCCAATCTCTACACTCCATGCTTACGATGAAGGAAAACCTCTACACTCCTAGCTTACGATATAGTCTAGTCTCTATACTCAAGGCTTACGAAGTAGTCCAATCTCTACACTCCAGACTTACGATGAAGTCAAATCTCTACATTCCAAGCTTATGATGTACTCTAGCCTCAGTACTCAAGGCTTACGATGTAGTCAAGTTTCTGTACTCCACACGTTGAAGTAAATGTTTAAGTAAAGATCAAATCTTATTAAATGTTGCTTATAATAGATTGATAGATTGCACTTCTAACAATTTTGTACTACGCAAAAGTTGCATAAAACATTACATATATTTTAAATCGTTACCTTTACTTAACTATTAATTTAGAATTAGGGCTTTGGAAAAAACGATACAGTGGCCGTGTAAAAATGCAAAAAATGTGACCAAGTTTCAACAAAACCGATATAAAAACAAAATGTTGTGAAGAAGCACCTGATTAGTAAAAATGCTTAGGCCGTCATTTGTTATGATCTATTAAATAACGAAATTATGACTTTTTATTACGTAAATAAACATAAAACTCGCAAGATTTTATGTAAATTTTATGGCAGAAAATAAAAAGGTGCTAAACGTCATGTTTTTTAAGCGGGCAGCTTAGTTTTTATATAAAGCAATGGTGTTCCACAAATTGGTTTTCGTACAATTTGACGGCTGAAATTTTCAAAACAGTTAAAAAAGCATTTGAAACAAAAAGATAGATTATAGTAGAATATACATGCCAAATTGTGATAGTATATAAAACAAACTGACGCTAAACAATGAAGTGTACATTGTTGTTGATCTGGTTGCGACAGCGCTCGCGAGAACTCTAGAGTCCATTTAGACTAGCGATTTTCAAAGTTGGACCTAAAGCTTGCGCAATTTCTTGCCAGTGTAAACGCAACTTATGCCACCGGACTTTGGGTCTTAGTTAGAGAGTATATAGATTCAAATTCTGTTTTGACCTTATCTCTTTTTATCAGTATCATCGATCTTGTACTGTATAGACTCTCCCCCTTATTCTACATGATAAAAATCCTCGCAAAGGCCAGTGCTCTATTAGAACCGGAAGATTAAAGCTTAAAAGAGGATCGGTCTTTCCTTAAGAAAAAGGTTTGAGATGAAAAATATAGAAAAATGTTGCACGCCCAAAAGTTGCAAAAATTAGAAAAGTTGAAAATAACATTTTGGAAATCACAGATGAAACGTAAATTTGAAAGATGATGCACAGTAAGAATAAGATTATATAAGTACTGAGGAATAACAAAGATCAAGCATGAACTTGCCGACAAGGCGACGGTTAAGCATCGATTGAAGCGGTACCTGGCAGGACCGACTTGGTACAGACTATTCTGAGACAACACTGTCTCGGGAAGGCCACCAATATCTTGATTACGATTGAAAACCATTATTGGTTTCACTAAGCAAACTATATAAATTTACATCCATCAAGATAATAATAGGAAAACAAAAGTACCACTATGTTAGTGTGTAGCATACTTACAATTAATTGACAGCCAAAATTACGAACCTGTAACAATAAAGTACCAGTTACAATTTAAGTTATTTCAAATGAAAATTACAAACATCCAATAATTTTAAAATTAAAATTTTAACATAATTTAAAATAATTTGATTTTTAAACTTGTACGCTAAAATTGACTTATAATTCTAAACGATACAGCTTTTTAACAGTTTGTGAGCATATCAAAGTTTACTAGTATAGAATAATTATGTCGTAATCGCATTGAAAAGTTCAAAATGTACACGTGGAATTTTGTTCACGACTATTTTAAATTCTATATGTTGGAGTCTGTTGTACAGTCTGGTGACTTTCTCCAGCAGACAATTTGTTCAAAGATTGAAACCCCACTGCAACAATCACAATTTTTATTGTTAATAATGCTCAAAAAGGTTGTAACTCCAGAAAGTCACGTATAGAGCTGAATAGTATACACGTCCAAAATGATAAAAATTAATGATTTTGTAGGAAACGCAGGTTTTTTTGGGACCAACTCTGCTCGTCACCAAGGAGCACGGCCTCGCGTGTGGGCCTTGTCACACAAAATAAGGAAGACAAGTACTGGATTCTAGCTAAGGCAGAATTTGATACTGTACTATCTAACTCAGATTCGGTCTGACGACTTGGGGTCAGCCCACACAGCAACGTCACCCCACATAGCAACGTCACCCCACGCTCAGTCAGGATGTAACGTTTCCTGTGGCCACGTCTTCCGACCAGGAGCAGGACAGTCCACAGCCTCTACGTTCGAGCGAACTTCCTCACAGCTTGAATTATTTATACACAATTTTTTTTATCTTCCCAACGATTTTTCGATTTAAATTTATAGGTAGGCTGTAGAGAAGAGACTACGATTAGTATCACATCATAATTAAACATTTTGATTTCTCCATTTTACTTTAAAGAATAATTGATATAGGTATCTCGTTTAAAAAATATAATTAATACGTATACATTGTTTTAGTTTTTATTGTAAACTGCGTACTATTACCACCAATTAAAAAAAATTACTGAATTCATCGCTGGAAGTGGGAGTAATTGGTGAATAAATGGATGTAGGTAAGTTTGCAAACTGTATGTTTGAATGAGATTTCTTGTGGTGTGTATAAGAAGAATTTTAGCAAGTAAAAAGTAAAAGTATGAATTTTTCCATGCGTTGTATAATGTTCCAGAAATAAAAATATGATTTGATTTGATTACAATATTTATACGGTTAAGTAAAAGAAAGCTAGAATTTGTTCTGGATAATACGACACATTTAAAAAGCGCTTGGATAATTACTAGGTATATATTGAAATTAAAACATCTACAAAAGTTTAAAGAGGTTGTATTATTATTAGCCACACATTGAAAATAACTTCTACTAAAGTTTAAAGCGGTTGTATTATTATTAGCCACACATTGAAAATAACTTCTACTAAAGTTTAAAGCGGTTGAATTATTATTAGCCACACATTGAAAATAAAACATCCACTAAAGTTTAAAGCGGTTGGATGAATATTAGCTATATCTTGAAAAAACACATCTAGTAAACTTTTTAGCGGTTGGATGGTTATTATCTACATTTTGTAAATAAAACATATACTAAACTTTTATGAATGAAAGTTCTCAGAAGTTTACCACTATTCTAATGACTAAAATCAAGACGGTGGCCATTGCAGCCGGCTCTACTACGTACGATCAATCAATTTTAATCTTACCTATTTATTAGGTTACGTGATAAACATAAGAATTATTATAATTAAAATAATAGCAATTACTAATGTGAATTACAATAAATAAACATAATAACAATAAAAACAATCAAACATCGCCATATTTTATAAAAAAATCTCAATGCACTAAAGGTTTTTTGTTAAAATTTAATGTAGGAGTTTTGAGTAACCGTACTCTTGAATAATCAGTTCCGCAACGGCGATTAAATATTAGTTCAGTGCGTGTCAAAACTCATTCAGTAAAGACATTTTTATCACATAGACGTCGAACTTCGATAAAGGGCGGATTCATTTAGATATATTATCCAGAATCGATAAAATGCTCTAGAATAGGTCTGCACTATTTAAATTCGAGCCCTACATTAGCACGTATAATGTGTAAAGCATCAAAACAGGGCCCTAGAGGAAGTTTAATGTCTCTTTCACTTTTTACGTCAGTCGGTATTCTCGTCCCAACCACTCTGGGGAGTTTCATTTAAATTCTGCTGAAACAAAAATGATGTTCCGTTCTTTTAAATCCAAACCCCAAAGCGTACAAATGCTGGCAAGCTTGGCTGTAAAGTCGTACTTGGAATTGTTAATACAACTCTTTTAATATTAATAATTAATATCAAAACGTTCTGACGTTGACGGCTATTTTGAGGAAAAAAACAAAACAAAAAAAAAAACACACACACACTCAACACTAAACACGTAGCTAAAACGAGTGTTTTTAAGTTTACATTTTTGTTTTTTTTTTCACAGCTCACACACAAGGGGCAATAAAGGCAATAATTTTTTAATTACTGCACGGATTTTTTTCTAAATAATACACAGATTTATGATAAACAAGTTTAGATCAAATTTCACAAAAAAGACAAACAACAATTTTACTAGCACTTCTAGAACTGGCCCGAAATAATTAGTACCTACTGTATGGTTTTTTTTTTTTTGAATACCCATAGTTCGAAAACTAGTTAGTGTATATAAAAAATACACAGCCTATACTGCTTAAATTCGTGTGTTTTCTTCTTTTTCGTGACAAATAAATTAATATTATTTTTTTAAATTATTATAAGTTCACAAAATAATTTGATATCACTTTTTGGGAAAAAATCACTAACAAAGTTTTTTTCTACTAAACCTACAACCCATTTTTTTATAACATTAAAAAATGTTTATTTACACACGAAACAGTATATTGACATAAGTAGCCTACAAGGTTACTGAAGTTGTAAACACTTTAGTGAATCCATGATGTCGTGCTGGTCGGGCATCTGGGCGATCTGGACGGACGAAAATAAACAACGCCAATCGCCAGCTGATGCCTAGCAAACTGATTTTAATACAGCGCGCACGATCTAGTGGAGAATTGCGTAACTAACAACACAACAGACGTCAAATTACGTAGTAGCCATTTAAGACGTAAAAGTAGCATTACGTAATACGACAAAAAGTAAAAACTTCAATTTCGTAAAATTACGTGATCGCCACTCAAAGTTTAAAAAAACCTCCAAAACATGTTAGGTAATCATTATTTTTGGTTATTTGTTGTTTTTAAGACATTGTCAATGTCTGTTTTGACGTTAAAACTATTAAATAATAGTAAATATATGTACTTCATTTTTCATTTTCATTTTAGGCAAAACCTGGAACAAATGGTGCACCAAATTACAATTCCATACCGTAAAATTGTTGTACCTTAAAGTACTTACAAAGACAAATAATTGCGCTTTTTAAACGTGTGTATTTTGGACTTAATAAACAAAGCTCAATCTGTAATTTCAAATAAGAGTTGTGAAAAAACTTCTGGAGTCAAACAAAATTCTTTGTTAAAAGTTTGTTTTTGACGATGGAAGGGTTGTGAAGGAAACATGATTTTTGGCCCCCGGTCAGTCGTAGATGGATGGTTTGCAAATGTAGGCCTGTATTCTGTAGTTTACTTTTAATGAAAAGTGTTGTTTTTTTTCTTTTTTTTAAGTGCATGTTTTAGAGGTAGTGCAGTTGATACACAACATGGCTCTGGTACGATTTGTTTATTTAAACTAAGGTTAGTTATTTACCGGAAGAAGAGGTCAGATTGCAGATCTCGAAACGTAGTGTTACTAATTTATTGTATCACTGAATGTTGGGTAACAAAATTGGTACTACAGAGTAGCACTTATTACTTTTTTCCTCATTCAATTAACAGTTTGCATCTAATCATAGCGAGCGTACAAATACGTTTATTAAATTTAAAGTAAGTTAAGTTTACCACTAATATAGCACCGTTTGTACCACAGTCTAATATTTTGGAATAAAATTAGAATAGATTAGTTTAATATTTCACAGATTAAAAAATAATTGTTTGTCGCACTATTTGAATGTAAAGACCGTTGCGATGTACATCGTGCCCAGGTCTCAACATCTGATGTATCAACAAAGGCAAGGGATTTTCAAAACTGATTGACTGGAAACTGGAAAAAACAGAGTTAATTAACACATTACAGAAGTAGCCGGGCCTATTATACAAAGCCCGATGAGCGATACACATTAGTTGATTGGACGCCTCCGCGTATCGATTTCAAAATATGATCAAAGCCTTTGCGAGCGCAATCAGCAGGCGAGCGGTTAATGCGGTCATAATCCGCGCGGAGCCGCACATTAACCTGTTAACTCCTGCTGCGGGTTACCCGCCTGTCACAGCGACCCGCAGATTGTCACCTGTCAGGTGTCACGTGACTTACACAGGGCTTACGGTTTGCCGTGATTTAATCTGATTTAAGGCTCAGTCATTATTTAATTCGGGTGCACTATTTTTATCATCATGATATGGGCTTATGAAAAGGTTGTTTTATCATTGAAAATGGTTTCCCATCCTCGTTTTCAGTACCGAAAGTAGCCTTTTTAAGGCTACGTTAATCTTCCAGAAAATCAACTGTTGTTTTTTTCTAATTCGTATGCACCAATAAGTATTCATTCACACTAATAAGTATTCATTCAGTCTCAATTTCAAATACTGGTGTAGTCCTCACATTTTCTCAGCTCTTCTTGGGTTTTACAATTAATTATAACACACAAAAGTTGTGGGGAACAAAGTTTTAAACACAACTTGAAGAGGGCTTAAAAATCTGAAATGCATTACCAATGACAGTCAGCAAATGACATTACTAAAAATATAAGTAATTTTCAGCCGATGTCAGTAACAAAGACAGTAAAGGCCACTGCGGCGAAAATGATTTAAATACAAGAGATAAAAAGGACTGTAATAATCACACAAAATTGATTAGTGACAGCGGAAATATGTACGGCACTAACACAATACAATGTCATACCACTCACTGTCAGTGTCTACAGTATGTTACTCGCATTTACGATCTTATTTTTGCAATAAAGCAGTGTCGGGTTCATATGGAGGGCCGCCACTCAGCCACCTAAGGCCCAAGATAAACAGCCTGAAATCTCTGACTGATGCTGACGTCTCGCCAACCTGCGTTATTTGCTGCATTACATATACGAGACTTGCTTCCTGTAACACTCCATCTGTCTCTTGACTCTGTGCTTGTGTGCATACGCATTCATTACTTGTCACTCCTATTATACGTTTCTCGGAAGTAAAGATCCTAATTCTTGTATATGACAATTGGATCTTATTATGTGTTCACAGCTCAATTTCATATATTTGTGTATATTATAAGCGTCATAGGTGGCTTTAAAATGTTTTTCTCATAGGACAAGAACCTTTGAAAATTGCACCTACTCCTAAAAGGACCTTTGCGCTGCTTACGGAGTGACAGGATGTTCTGGATGGGTAAGGTTGGTGGAAGGGGCCTCCTTCTGTCAAGATCCAAGAGGAAATATTTAGGGCATTAGTCTCAGTCATGTCCCTTGGAAGAAGGGGAATGCAGCTCTGAACCAGCCTCTACAGTCAAAGCAGGGAGGAGGTGGCACACCCTTATACCTAGGCTAGCAAGAATCCTCTGACTCTTAAGGAACCCCACCAACTCAAACAGTCATCTCCTGCAGTAGATTAGACCTATCGAACTACTTTTACACCCCAGAACCTCGACATTTGCGGTTAGTGATGGTCATTTTGGATATCCATAAGATTGCCCAGATTTCAGTGACATATCGGTTTTTGCTGTACCCAGTGTGGGTTCAACTGGAAGGTTGTACCAGCCAGACGTGAATCCTCCTGGGGGCTTGGTTTCTTTAAGAACCCGCCATTTATAGTCAGAGAACACCATTAACTTCAAGGTCAATCGCACTCAAGTCAATACGCTTTTGCAAGGCTCAAATCGTTTCTTTTTAACTACGTTGTTCTCGTATTCGTCTATTTCTCATCAAACAAATATGACTTTCACCAGCAGACTCGCCACTGATGGTCTATGTCATGGCATTGGCTTATGAGGACATCACATAGCAAAAGGCTATTTTCAATTTAACTGGAGTGAAGCGCGTAGTAAGTAGTTAGTGGCCACAAAGATCCGGGTTCAAATCACAGTATGAGCAAGGCATTTTCGTATGCTAATAAAAATCACCAATCTTAGTCTGGAATAACATTGTGAACCGTACATGAGTCAGATATTGGTTTAGATCGTCAGAGCCACTAATTACTCTTTTGTTCTACCACCTGCAAGCCTGGCAGTATTTTGGAACATAATTTAAATTTAATTTATCGCAATGTATTAATTAAATTTTTTATAAACTCAGCTGCACTGATGGATCAAAATAGTGCGTTTGTTTATTACTAATAGCCATATTATTTGTAGCAAACGTTGAGTTTATTTTCATTCCGTTTACGTTTGGAGAGATCCAAAAAGAGTCGGCGACGAAGATGTTTGGTACGAACACCTTGTACTGTTTCAATGCCAGAGACACCTAGAATACAAAAGAGCTCTATCTATGTTAATTAGGAGCCATCCAGTGTAATCTAGACGGAGAAGTACTCTCATTGTATGTTCAGGTGCACAATATTTTAGAGTATAAGAGTCTCTCAAGTCGAAACGATGCTACGAGTTCGGGTTGAAAGCCTTTTTTTTATCTCTCCAGACAGACGTGGACTCCAGATTCCAGGAGTCAAGCCTTCAGACAGTGTCAGATTTCAGACATTGCACTAAACGGAAGATAAATTGGAGCTAACTCCAAATTCACATAAAATCCACCGTTCTCACTACGGCTATATTATTTGCTATAGTATTGTACCGTTATTTAGTTGTATTTTATATAATACATATTTTGCAACCCTTGTTACTCGTTACCGTGTAATATAAGTTACGTCAGATGTTCTAAACTATATTCTATTCGGATTAATAATCTAATTAGCACGCCGTGAACTTTGTAGCTGCCGCTCCTGCTGCCGAGCAACACCTCGCGCGCCTTGTCCGTAAGTAAAATTTATATTTTCGTGTTATAAAATAGCCCTTTCATTCGAGACATATAATTTTGAATGTAATATAAAGTAAAGTTTTAAATAGTACAGTAACTTACCTTGGTTGATGTTTTATTAGGAATATTAATATTGATAATGGTGTGGTGATGTCCTTCTGACGAGACCACGTTGTCTTGAATCTTAAGTTAATGGCTAAGATCGTTGTGTTTTTGTTTTAGGTGAGTTCAACCGAGTTTCTGATTTCCACTTCGAGTCTCTTATTTCAACTTCGAGTGCATTTAGACTTCTACTTTACAAATCTTAGCTTTTTCCGAATACAGCTGTCAATGTCGAACATCTAGAAGTGGCGCTTTTATGTTTATTTGCCAAAGTAAACCTCGAACATTGAGTATTCATTGCTACGACCTCAGCGGTATCCAACCCCATGTGTTTCGTCCATTCGTTACAGTAAGGAGGGCTTATAATCAGTCTAATGATTACGGATATAACTAACTAGATGTTTAAAGCCACTGGCTTGTGCGAAGATATTATGGGCAAATTTAAAGGAAGAGTCGGTACAGCAAGTGGACGCCAATGCTGAAGTCAAGGACAGTTTTGATCCTGCGCTACAACTAACCCAGAGTTCTATGTCCTGTATCTTGTAGATCTCCTCCCCTCCCCCTCCCCATATTCTCTCTCTGAATGAGGTCTAGAGGACGCCCTCAAGCCGCCTTCACCAAACAAGATTCCTATCGGAGGACTGATAACGCCGATAACGAAAGGAACGATGGACAACTAACGTGCAGCCCACCGTGTAAGCACGTTTCATTCCTTTTACCGTACCCGATTAGACGACTTATTACAATGTATAATCTGTATAATACGGAAGAGAATTGGAAACCATAAAAGTGTACCAGCGGAACGAGCGCGTAACACACGTTCGATGTTTCTAAGAGAGTAATAAATATTATGTTTACTCTGGGCACTTTACGAGAAGGCTGAATAGTGGGTTATAACTTTTTATTGGATTGCAACATTTCCTCGGGCAGGATCTTCACCTTACACGTTTCGAAGAACGCCTTAAAAATTGTAGGTCAGATTCCGTTATATGCCCCCAACACTTAAACTTTTTTCAATGAACTTAGAACGTTATAAAACGATGTAGTTGAGTGTCAAAACTAACATTATGCCTCCAACGCTAATTTTTCATTTACGGATGATTATAATGAATTACAATTGGTTACTAGCTAAGAAAAAAGGGTACTTACGTATTATATCAACCACATCCCTACATTTCTCCAAAAACAAAAATTCAACAAAAACAAACATAAAAAAAATTAACCCTTTATTGAAAAAACACACAAAACTTGTTTTTATTCTTGATCACACTCCGCCACCCAAAATGGGAGTGCCTCCGGCCGAAGGTGCTGCCGAAGCCCGCGCTGATGTCAACGAAAGAAAAACATCCCTCGAGATAGTACCTATCAGTAAAATATCAAATTCTAGAGGGGCTGATCAGAAATATAAATTGAATTGTAATGGAAAGGCAATTATGTACCGTGTAAAAAACTTAAATAATCATATGATGCCGCGCGGCCTGCCGTAATCGGGATTCTCGAGAAAGATAAGATAACAGCGACAACAATACCGACCGCAATACCTGGAAATGCTTGTTGATTGATGGAATGTTAGTTCTGTTACTCAGCTACATTTTATAACGTTCTAAGTTAATTGAAAAAAGTTTAAGCGTTGGAGGCAAATAACGGAATCTGACCAAATTGTAAATGAGGCAATTAATCACAGTAATATTTTATTAAAATGCGCAAGTTCAGTAGACGGTCATAATGAGATGCAAATCAAAATAGATTCTGGGAGAACTAGAAAAACTTATGGTTGTATAAAAAGGTTTTGAATGAAATATATAAAATGAAACGCAGTTTTGTACGAATGGTTATTATAAATTAATCTAGGATCTTAATTTTGATATAAACAACGAAACAAATTAGACACAGATTATCATACAAAGAAAATGCTTGGAAGGGAAAATGGAAACGAATAAATATGCTGTACTGTTTATGGAACAGAAGTAGAAAAAAAAGTACCGCATGAACAAAATAAGAATACCTTGCACAGTATTTTATGGGCATCCCATTGGCTCCACTTTATTTTATTAACCCCTTTACTACGGGTGTATACTCTGACTAACCTCACGATAAAGCACCTTACACACTCAACTTGTTAACTTCATCCCAAACTTATTCTTCATTACAACTAAACATACGGGAAAACGTTACAGTAATTTATCCGATGGGTGGCAGCATCTATGTAATCAAATTTATTTTTAAGTTTTTCCATGTAACCAACTAGAACGTCGTAATATTTGAGGTATAGAACCAGAAACTATATTATTTGTTTAATAATAAAATTATTGGACAGAATGTCTATTTAAAGTTTGAAATAACAAATGTAAAGGTAGTTATTTTGTGGACCATAACGTAGTATGAATTTAAAAACTTTTACTTTTAAAATCGGTCAAATAGTTTGGTTAGAATAAATTTTTTCTGTCATTTACAGTAATTATTTCGGGCCACCTTTGTGGGAGTTTATTCATTAAACTTAAGATATCGAACTTATCTCCTTCGATTGTTGTTCAATTAAAGTAACCTCTTCACTCTATTTTCTCGAATGTAATGTGCAATTATTCTTTTACTAAGGGTTTAAGTTGGCTCATTACATCACTCACACTTGGTTCCAAGAAATGGTTCAAATCAAATGTTTGCTATATCCAGTGTTGAGTAAACTTATTGTTAACGGGAGTTGTTGATAAAAAAATCTTATTATAAATAAAACATTTGTTACTTTTTTCGTATCTAACATACCAAAACAAAACAGAGGACCATCCATTATCCTCAACAAGCTTAAAAAATATCTGTTTCAGTCACGTTTTGAATAAAAACTACGCCAGTTTTCGTCATATACTGTTTAAATATCTCAAATAATAAAAAGCAAATTTGAAGGTAAAAGTAAATAATTTTCAGTTCCATTGCATACTGTACAATACGGACAATTTAATTTTTTAAATTTAGGATTAATGTTAGAAACCAAATATTATTTAAAATTACTTATTTATTAATAATTTTATAAAATAAAATATAATTCACCCATTGGTTTTTTTCCACTTTTTTGTAATGGTGTATAAACAATTGGTAGTTCCAAACTTCGATATTTTTTTTTTATTTTCAGAAAGATTTAAGTTTGAAAAAAGGTTTTTGCGTACGATACTTTGTTTTTGAATTCGACACAGTTCTGATACATTTACAGGGCAGAATCGTACACTGGCGATGAAGTAGCGGTGCCGATGCAGGCGACGGAGTGGCAATATTTTCCGCACGGTGACCGGCCACACTAGGACGTGACAGCACGTTCACAGCTACCGGGCAGAACGTGACTTGTCGGCGCCAACATTTCAGTAACAGTTACAACAGCGGGAGTGTCAAAAACTGCCGGACTGGACTATCGTGCTGTATCTCAGACACAGTTAGTTGTATGTCCCTGAACCGGGCACATAAAACATCGTAGTGCACTCAATTGTGCAACTAGATTTCACTACATTTTATAGTCAAGGTGTCTCTGATGTCGAAATGATTTCAAAGAGTTCATTTTCAGCTTCTTCGTCACTGAATTTTTTAGGACCTCTACAGACGAACTTGACTCCAGATTCCAGGAGTCAAGTCGAGACATCATTAGATTTCAGACGCTGCACTAAGAGGAAGGTGAACTGGAGCTAAACTAAACATTCGCAGTCAGGATGATGTATCCAATTGGACACATGCTATTTTAAAGGTTATCCAGTAGTGGTATTAGAGAATTTAATTTAAATATAAGATTGATTCAAATATTAGAGTTCAATTCGCGGAGTGCTGAGTATGATTGAAGATGACCGACATTTCTAATATGGACAATCAGACTGAGCTTCTCTTAATATAGACACAGACTGCGCGTGACATAATATAGACAATCAGACTGAGCTTGTCCTTATATAGCCTATTAGGCTGAGCGTATCATAGTATAGAAAATCAGACGGCGTATCTCCTAATATAGACAATCAGACTCCATGTTCCTATACACGTTACTATCAGCTATCACCAACAAATATAAGCAATTACTGTGGAGTATGCAGACCTAATTGTGTACAAGTGCGGGACTGTGTTAATGGGATGTAAGTGGGAGTGGTGGTGGTGGTAGGGGGGAGGGTTGTACACAGCAAAGTGATGCTGAATACTGCATAAGATCACGTCACAGTTCGCGTCACCGGCTCGGCGCGTCGCACATCCCTATACATGTGTACTATCAGCCATCGCCTACGAATATAAGCAATTACTGTGGAGTATGCAGACCTAATTGTGTACAAGTGCGGGACTGTGTTAATGGGATGTAAGTGGGAGTGGTGGTGGAGGTCGGGAGAGGGTTGTACACAGCAAAGTGATGCTGAATACTGCATAAGATCACGTCACAGTTCGCGTCACCAGCTCGGCGAGTCGCACATCCCTATACATGTGTACTATCAGCCATCGCCTACGAATATAAGCAATTACTGTGGAGTATGCAGACCTAATTGTGTACAAGTGCGGGACTATGTTAATGGGATGTAAGTGGGAGTGGTGGTGGTGGTAGGGGGGAGGGTTGTACACAGCAAAGTGATGCTGAATACTGCACAAGATCACGTCACAGTTCGCGTCACCAGCTCGGCGAGTCGCACATCCCTATACATGTGTACTATCAGCCATCGCCTACGAATATAAGCAATTACTGTGGAGTATGCAGACCTAATTGTGTACAAGTGCGGGACTATGTTAATGGGATGTAAGTGGGAGTGGTGGTGGTGGTAGGGGGGAGGGTTGTACACAGCAAAGTGATGCTGAATACTGCACAAGATCACGTCACAGTTCGCGTCACCAGCTCGGCGAGTCGCACATCCCTATACATGTGTACTATCAGCCATCGCCTACGAATATAAGCAATTACTGTGGAGTATGCAGACCTAATTGTGTACAAGTGCGAGACTGTGTTAATGGGGTGTAAGTGGGAGTAGTGGTGGAGGTCGAGGGAGGGTTGTACACAGCAAAGTGATGCTGAATACTGCACAAGATCACGTCACAGTTCGCGTCACCAGCTCGGCGAGTCGCACATCCCTATACATGTGTACTATCAGCCATCACCTACAAATATAAGCAATTACTCTGGAGTATGCAGACCTAATTGTGTACAAGTGCGAGACTGTGTTAATGGGGTGTAAGTGGGAGTAGTGGTGGAGGTCGAGGGAGGGTTGTACACAGCAAAGTGATGCTGAATACTGCACAAGATCACATCACAGTTCGCGTCACCAGCTCGGCGAGTCGCACATCCCTATACATGTGTACTATCAGCCATCACCTACAAATATAAGCAATTACTCTGGAGTATGCAGACCTAATTGTGTACAAGTGCGAGACTGTGTTAATGGGGTGTAAGTGGGAGTAGTGGTGGAGGTCGAGGGAGGGTTGTACACAGCAAAGTGATGCTGAATACTGCACAAGATCACGTCACAGTTCGCGTCACCAGCTCGGCGCGTCGTACATCCCTATACATGTGTACTATCAGCCATCGCCTACGAATATAAGCAATTACTCTGGAGTATGCAGACCTAATTGTGTACAAGTGCGAGACTGTGTTAATGGGGTGTAAGTGGGGGTGGGGGTGGAGGTCGAGGGAGGGTTGTACACAGCAAAGTGATGCTGAATACTGCACAAGATCACGTCACAGTTCGCGTCACCAGCTCGGCGAGTCGCACATCCCTATACATGTGTACTATCAGCCATCACCTACAAATATAAGCAATTACTCTGGAGTATGCAGACCTAATTGTGTACAAGTGCGAGACTGTGTTAATGGGATGTAAGTGGGGGTGGGGGTGGAGGTCGAGGGAGGGTTGTACACAGCAAAGTGATGCTGAATACTGCACAAGATCACGTCACAGTTCGCGTCACCAGCTCGGCGCGTCGTACATCCCTATACATGTGTACTATCAGCCATCGCCTACGAATATAAGCAATTACTCTGGAGTATGCAGACCTAATTGTGTACAAGTGCGAGACTGTGTTAATGGGGTGTAAGTGGGAGTAGTGGTGGAGGTCGAGGGAGGGTTGTACACAGCAAAGTGATGCTGAATACTGCACAAGATCACGTCACAGTTCGCGTCACCAGCTCGGCGCGTCGTACATCCCTATACATGTGTACTATCAGCCATCACCTACAAATATAAGCAATTACTCTGGAGTATGCAGACCTAATTGTGTACAAGTGCGGGACTGTGTTAATGGGATGTAAGTGGGAGTGGTGGTGGAGGTCGGGGGAGGGTTGTACACAGCAAAGTGATGCTGAATACTGCACAAGATCACGTCACAGTTCGCGTCACCAGCTCGGCGCGTCGTACATCCATATACATGTGTACTATCAGCCATCACCTACAAATATAAGCAATTACTCTGGAGTATGAAGACCTAATTGTGTACAAGTGCGGGACTGTGTTAATGGGATGTAAGTGGGAGTGGTGGTGGAGGTCGGGAGAGGGTTGTACACAGCAAAGTGATGCTGAATACTGCACAAGATCACGTCACAGTTCGCGTCACCAGCTCGGCGCGTCGTACATCCCTATACATGTGTACTATCAGCCATCACCTACAAATATAAGCAATTACTCTGGAGTATGCAGACCTAATTGTGTACAAGTGCGGGACTGTGTTAATGGGATGTAAGTGGGAGTGGTGGTGGAGGTCGGGGGAGGGTTGTACACAGCAAAGTGATGCTGAATACTGCACAAGATCACGTCACAGTTCGCGTCACCAGCTCGGCGAGTCGCACATCCCTATACATGTGTACTATCAGCCATCACCTACAAATATAAGCAATTACTCTGGAGTATGCAGACCTAATTGTGTACAAGTGCGGGACTGTGTTAATGGGATGTAAGTGGGAGTGGTGGTGGTGGTAGGGGGAGGGTTGTACACAGCAAAGTGATGCTGAATACTGCACAAGATCACGTCACAGTTCGCGTCACCAGCTCGGCGCGTCGTACATCCCTATACATGTGTACTATCAGCCATCACCTACAAATATAAGCAATTACTCTGGAGTATGCAGACCTAATTGTGTACAAGTGCGGGACTGTGTTAATGGGATGTAAGTGGGAGTGGTGGTGGAGGTCGAGGGAGGGTTGTACACAGCAAAGTGATGCTGAATACTGCACAAGATCACGTCACAGTTCGCGTCACCAGCTCGGCGAGTCGCACATCCCTATACATGTGTACTATCAGCCATCACTTCAAATATAGAACATAAAATATGCTCCATCTCTTCGCTGTTTATTAATATTGATTGCATTGATCAAAAACATTTCACATTGGCATTGTTTACGTTTAGAGAAGGGGAGAAATATATAATACCCTATACCACTGTCAAGGGCGGATCCAATCCTGATTTTCACAGGTGGCTTTCAGGGTTTTGTTGCTTTAGTATTACTAACTATAATAGTTAATTTTGCATTTTGACACAAAAAATAAAATGTATCTAAAGTAAAATTTACTCGTACTCAAAGTAGTTTAAAAAGTTAAGTTGATTGTTAAGGGTAAAAGTAAATGATTGTATATTTTTCACATTAAAACAATGTTGTGTATGTGTAAATCCCCATGATCCCTTCTCCCTGGATTCGCTAATGGTCCCTTTTATGCAGGAGCTTAATCTCAATTGACCTCTTTAACCTTCATTTTATAGATTCATTTTTCCAAAAATATACGGAGAACACTATAAAAATATAAAATACTGTTCTTTATATTTAAATTCAACATTGTGGGTGAACGTGAAATGAATATTTTAGCCTAAGTCGAGCACGTCCGGTCTTAATTTTAATTCTTAACAGTGCCGTTAATTGTTAATTATAATACAATGAAATACAGATATATCTCGTAGTATATAGTTTTTGTTAGGTACTACCATCGGTTTCTATAGAACGCTGTTGAAGCACTGGTGGCATGGAATCAGACTTTCAGAAAGTGAGAGTTAAAAAAAATTAACTTTTCATATCATGGATATATTTTGTGGACAAAAATTTTTTTTATCTCACGACGAAATTATACTTATAACTTACACAATCTTTGCATAGGGGGAATATCTTACAACAAAATTCCCGGAGTTTGTGTTCTAAGCCGAAGTTGCACTGAGTTAATTAAGGCTCGCAGCGCGATGGAGGGGGTGTGAAGAGGGGGAGGGGGTGAAAAGGAAGTGGAATACTGATTGGAATTGATAAACACAATTCTTTGAAACTGTCGGAGTTTTGTGTTTAATCTACTTTTAAACATTGATATATTACATTATGAATACATATTTATAGAAGCTCTGGAACAACTTTTACAAAATGAATGGAAGGGGGATGAATGAATAGAATACAAATAGGATTTGATAAACGGCTCTCTCTATATCAATATGTAGTCTAGAGCTTTGTGTTTAATTTTTATTTATGTAACACATTACTGTACAATCCCGAGTCACAAATAGTATTTTGTACTTAATGTGTACAGTAAAATTGGTGGGATAGTACAGAGAATAGTGTACAGATTGTTGAACCCGTGTCATTGTGAAGTTTCATGTTTAATCTATATTTAGTCCCTTACCTAACAAATCCTTAACCATAAATATTATTTTTTGGGACCAGTTGTACAAGAAGGAGAATATGGAATACAATAGCCATGGAAACCGATGAACGGTTATCTTTATAAAACTTTTTTAATTTAATCTACTTGCAATCCCTGTCTTACTAATCAATTTACAAGTAAGAGTTTCTCACTCAACATTAACAATTCCTCCGCCCAACTGTTCTATAAATAGTTTAAATCTAATATTTTACACTTGTCTTCTAAAGCATACACCAAGAAAAAAACCGACTTTACCCCAATATTATTTACTATATCGCTAGAAGCACACATTTTTTTGAATTTTCCATATTAGAATTTGTATGTTATGTTTTGCATACACATGTTACATTTGATGTCCAGTTTTGCTCCCTGTTAGTGCAGCGTCTGGAATCTGACGCTGTCACAGACTTTGTTCCTACATTTTTGGTTTTTTTATCTCTTTAGACGAACATGACTCCAGATTCCAGGTGTCAAGTTTGTGACAGTGTCAGATTCCAGACGCTGCACGAAGAGAAACATGAACTGGAGTAACTTAAAATTCATATTTAATAAACTTTTCCCACTACAACTACATATTACATCTAACAATAACGATCATAGTGTAAGGTTTGGTGTTAACATCACGATCACCGTGT